>NC_134271.1:117121397-117353897 GCF_031893055.1 Leptodactylus fuscus | reverse complement strand
TACCCCAGTTTTAAAAAGGTGCATAGCTTAGAAGAATCTTACTATGCACCAACTTTTTTTTTTTTTGCACAATATTGGTCTAAAGTAAGGCAACCAATAGGTGGTGTAAGAAAAGTGTCCAATGTCTCAGTTAGGCTGAGGCCCCACGGTGCAGAGAAACAGCTTCTTTTCTTGCAAATTTTGTTGCGGTTTTTTGAGTCAAACCCAGGAGTGGATTTGGAGAAGGGAGAAGTATAAGAACTTCCTACATACTGTATTCTCTATCCCTTCTGTAGCCATTCTTGGCTTTGGCTCAAAAAACCCCAACAAAATCTGTAACAAAAGAAGCTGTGTTTCCGCCTTAAAATGTGCCAAATGTATCGCCGAGTATGAAAAACTGATAAATTTTGCTTTTGTCTGCCAGATTAAAGGCGCTTTCCAGGCTAAATAATGGATGGCCTATCCTTAGGATAGATCAACTATTAAAGATTGTCAGGGGTCCAACAACCGGGCTCCCAGCTATTTGAAGAGGTTAGAGCCAAATGATGCAGGGTCTTCCAATACACGAAGAGTCTGGTTGTCAGACAGCTGACTGAGCTGGGATTGGGTCATGTGACCAATGAATGTGATGTCACAGGCCCCGTGAAGTGGAGGCGGAGCTAAGGGAGCCCCGTTTCCACTTCAAACAGATAAACCACATAAGGTCCTAGGTAAAGGCCCCCCACAGATCTTCCACGGATGACCTATCCTTAGGATAGGTCATCAAATTAAAGGTCCCAGAAAACTCCTTGATGCTGTCCAAAGAATAATAATAATAATAATGATAATAATAATAAATGCACCCATTACATATTGAGTGTTTCAAGCAAAATAAAATGTCAGTGTCATGTCAATGGCAAGCTGCTTGGCATTTGGTTTTCTTTTAACTAGCTTTGATATTTTATCAGTATTATTACTTTATGTGGGTTCACTTTCCAAGACTGGCTTACCAGTATATTTCATACATTTTACTATGATCATCCAATAATCCTAATTATTAAATAATCTGCACCCATTTTTGATAAACAGAATAAATGATGACTCTATAATTTATAGCAGCAAAAAGGCACAAAACAAACAACATCATGAAATAAAAGGCTAGAATTGTTATTTACCCAGATTCTCACAAAACACTTATGTAAGCGCGATCAGCGAGAGCGGCGGGCTCAGAGGGGGTGTATGGATTACTTAAATGAGACTAATCCAGATAATATAGCCCAATATTTGCTCTGTAATACATGTGCAAAAACAGTCGCTACTCTACCTTTTGTTTCGGTGCTAGTAAAATGACCCATCTTGAAGGGAAAGAGTTAAAACTTGGCCACAGAGTGTTAAAATTTGGATTCTGGCCACAAATAAGAGTTCTGTAAGTGTGAGCCCTCACTGTTATAGTAGGAGAGGGGTATACCAACCCCTTTAGTACCAGAAATAATGCCATAGAAAGGTTACGGACAACAATGCAGTCCGGGTCTTTGCTGAACTCTGAGGCTTTTAAAGAAATTATCACAGAGGAAAAATAACCCATCTATCAACAGGTAAGTAATACACAACTGGCTGACACCAAAGCATCTCCGGCTAGTTCAGAAAGGAGCAATTGTTCCTCAGATCGCTGCCTGTTGTACCTTCTCATTGTAATTGCAGGAGGCAGCTGTTAAAAGTGGGCAGTGGAGACAAAATGTAGCAGCTTAGAGGTTTGGAAAAAGCTGGCACACTCGCTAGATGAGAGGGACAAGCTCGGGGAGGGCGAGAGACCTCAGAGCCAGAGCCACGGGCAGTGATAGAGACAGATTGCTGTAATTCTGCCTGATTGATCCAAGAAGCAACTTGCGATCAATAAACGGCCTATTTCGCTCAGGAGCACAAATACACATTTGTTAAAACTCTAACACCACTAGAAACAAGGCGTTGAAGGGGGTTGGAAATTTTTTTTTTTTCCCAACAGTGGATAGTTGAATATCTACCTAAAAAAACCCTGCGATCTATGTGGTTTAGAAGAATGGTAAAGCACAAAGGGAGGGAAGATCTCCTCCTAGCACAATTATCTTTTTTTTTCCTCTTAAACACGTATTATTTGACTCACAAATTATTAGGAAGGTTCAAGGCCTTGAAGAAAGCTTATTTTCTCTGTCCGGTATTCACTTTATGCCAACACGGTGTGGTTAGGAGCAATTATCTAAGAGTCCTATTAGGGGCCAATTCAGATGGCCGTGTGGGGTCCGTGGAACATAGTTCATGTACTGGCTACATTTCCCGAAACCAACTGCAACTCGGCATCTATGATCCTGCGGGTACCTACCCAAGCATTGTCTGAGTATGGGACAGTAGATCCATACCCTGGCTCAAACTCACAGCCCTATACATTGCTGGTTGAATTCATCCGGGTTACAGATCTGGGAAATTCAGCCATCACATGGACCACATCCATCTGTCTGAAATAGTCTTACAGTCCGGTTATAAATAACTTATCATAAATGAATAGTATATGTGACAATAAGAAACTTTGTGATATCTTATTAGGGAATCTGTTTCCCTTTTCTCCTCATCAGCCAGTTTGTTAACATAGAATCCATATCCTGATCACACACAGAGCTCTATGGAGATGGGAGGGGGATCAGCAGGAGGTTAACGGTTTTATTGCCTCTTATCTCTGGCATAGCAGTATTAAGAGATCTACCCCTCCATCACAGAATAGCAGAGAGTGGCAGCAGCACTCCAAATCCACCTGCCAAAACGGCTACCACTGACTTCAATGGGAGCTGCCTGCTTCTTTGACCTATCTTGCCGCGAATTCGCGGCTAGCTGCCTGGTATGTTCACATGTGGAATCCATTTTCCGCCGTGTGAACATACCCTTTGTGTGTATTCCAGAAGCCTCCTCCTTCCCCTCCCTTCTCCATAAACGAATATGTAAAAAGTAACTCAGCTTGATAAATGGAGAAGGCAACATATTTGTTTAATAAGACATATGACTAAGTTTCTTATTTTCTCCAAGAATTACAAGTTTCTGCAAGCAGGCCGCTGAGGTTTCTGGTGGCCTCAGCGTTGACGTGCAGTGAGGAATTCTGCCGCATCGAGCCCCTGAGTGCTGCTGGATTTGGACCGCAGTCCAGGACATCAGAGCACCGTAACAGGCGAGTATGGGTCTTGTTTTGTTTTTTTGGGTGTGGTTGATTCATGGTGGTCACCGTGCCATATAAAAAACTTGACAACTATTCTTCGTCTCGGCATGACTATATGCAGTTTTTACAACATACAGTAACTGCTTACATGTCACAGCATTTAAGGGGTCAAGTGTTGCAGCAGGGTGTCAAGGTTATCCCCACAGGGACATTTAGGTGCTGAGCGCCAAGTGTGCAACCCCTGGGCTGTACATGTACGGTGCAGGGCAGGATAGGGTTAAAAACGACATATCATTGGTAGTGAATTTTCAATTGCACTAGAAAATATATTTAAAGAAGTCCTGCCACTCCTGACAGCGAAACACTGCTATGAGATATTTCTTGTGACAAAACAATGTTTTCTTAAAGCTCTGCTGTTACTCTCTTCCTCCTCCTGAAAATTTACAAATAATTGGAAGGGTTTTTATCCTAAAGTTAGGTCACCAATATCAGATCTGTGGGGGTGATGTAAGATTGCGTAGAGTTAATGGAACAGGTAGCAGACAGCGCTGTTCTCTGTGTAGTGGCTGAACTGAGTTACTGCAGCTTCATTCCCAATCAAATAAATAGATGAGGGAACCAGGTGTCGGATCCTCTCTAATCCTTAGGATAGATCACCAAGATTTTTTTTTTAGCCCAGAAACTTGTAACGGGTTGTTACCATCCCCCTTTCTCAATAAGATGAGTCCATATACTTTCCAATCCATGCTGGCAGTGTCAGGCTATGCAGAGACACCTTATATTACATGTATAGGGTTCACATATTATATGCTACAAAGACCACTAAGAGTTGAGCACATGATCTGCCCACAATAGATGTGGACTGAAGCCCCCGGCCAATATAAATTGGTCCAACGTTTTCTTCCTGATATTACTTGGTAAAACTATTGCACAAGGATATTCCATTAACCAAGAAGATTTTAACCCTTTCCCAACATCCGCCGTAACAGTACGGTGCATGCCGGATGTGTATCTATGCACTTTTTCTTCAAATTCACCCCATTCTGAATTCTCTTCCAGCTTCCCAGTACATTATACAGAATAATTAATGGTGGCATCATGAAGAAAAATTTAAGACTAGAAAAGATTAAGACCTCATATGGCTCTGGAAGCGGAGAAATAAAAATGTTATGGGGTTTAGAAAGAGGGGAGTCAAAAAACGAAAATCAAAAAATGCCATCGGCCTTGAATTGTGTTGTGGATTTTACCCATATTTACTAAAAATTAAAAACCATTAGGCAGAACAGAAAGTTGTTCTGGTGGCAAATATTACATGACTTCAATTTAGGGCTCTGTTCACATGTGTGAAGGTTTTTATGAATACTGGAGTCTATGCAGCACTGGATTAAATACAGGATAGCTCCTGATCAGGTGACCATTGTGTTGAATGTAATGCATGTACTTCAATGAAAAGCAATGGAATCAGTGATGGGGGCTAGATGGAGATGTGAACAGATACTATATTTCTGGCCAGATATGGCTTAACCTTAAAAATTTAAAAAAAAATTAAAAATCAAGCAAAAATCTGCTGCGTCAACTGGACCCAGAAAATCAATGTAGCTTCTGATTATATATGTTCAGTTTAACAATGGTAGTGTGATCACCCCATGACATCTAATGTCCGTTGCTGTCTTCTGTCATTGGATGACAGCAACGGACATCAAACTGTCACAGACAACAGTCACAGACGGAAGACAACAACAAACATTAGCAATGGTAGTGTGAAAGCCCTCTTAGGTTAAAAATATGCACCAAGCTTTACGACTGTAAGACAAACATAGTTTACAGATTACAATGTCCCAACAGCAAAATCTGTAAAATCCGAAAACAATGAAACAAACATAGTACACCCCATGTATTCTGGGGGAAATAACGATTTAGCCTGGAAGCATATCCCTTTATTTCCAAGACCCAAACAATGATTTCCCTGCTGTCAAATACATAGAAAGGATACAAGTTCTGGTACAATGGGATGAGGGATTTAAGTGCTCGACTAGCGTTTATGGCCGTTGCCCGAACCAAGCCTGGAAGTATTTTACCATTCACAATGGCTCCATCGAAAAGTGGTCCAAAAAATGGGATCTGCAGAGAAAAAGTGTTATACTCAAAATCTTACAAGAAAAGGAGCAGCTGTTCACATTTACAAGTTTGGATGAGAAAAACAGCGTAACCAAGCTTAAAGAGAAAACATAAAGAGTAAAAAATAAGTTAAAAAACAAACATCTTTTAATATAAAAAAATGCATACTGCAAGCAAAATAAAGTCAACAAACATGTTAAGTATCCCCATGTGCACACACGTCTACATTATCCAAAAACAGCATTATTTATCCGGTACGGTGAAGTTATAGGCGTCAGAATATGGTGACCCCAGGAAAACTGTTCATTCCCAAAAAATGCAGTTTATTTTGGTTTTTTCCTATTATGATATTTTTGATATTCGGAACTTGACCATACAAATTCCATCTTTTATCCTCTATAATTAGAAATTTAATAGGATTGCCTAAAAAAAAAAAAAAAAAAAAAAAAAAAAAAAAAAATCTTTTGAAGGATCTCCATATTTCTATACAAAAGGCCTTTAACCATGACAGTATAAGGGCTAGTTCATACGGGGGCAAGGAGGCAGATTTTGACAGCGGATTTCGCCTCAAAATCCACCTCCATACAATGGCAGTTTATGGAGACCACTAGCGTTCTTTTTTCCGCTAGCAGCGAGCTGCCCTTTCTTCAGGCTGATTCTGTGCCTCGTTGAGCCGTGGCTTCCGCCTGGCGGCAGCAACCTCCACAGTCAACCCATTCATTTGAGCCGACTCCAAGGGGGAATCCGCGACCACGACGGTCATGGCAGGTGGGTTTTGACCCGAAAGTGACACGGTTCCCCGTGTCACTCCCGGTGCCAAAATCCGCCTCACCGCCCCGTTGTGAATAAGCCCTAAAAAGAAACATAAACCAGAAAAAGTTAGTCTCTCACTTCAGGTTTCTTCATAATCTGGATGCTGAACATGTGATTCTTCATAGGATAGATAACTAGTAGCACATCCCCAAACTCTGTGGGTATTATCCCTCTACGGTACTCTCTGCTGTGCTCCGACCATACGATATGAACTTCATCATTGCCGAGGTGACGAAGCTTCAGAGGTAAAGGAAATTGAAAGAGACATAAAAAAGTGAATGAGTATAATTGGGAATAAAAATGAAAGCCAGCTGTTATGAAATGTAATTTGCCAGAGAAAATGTAATCTACTTTACTGCATTAAGCCCTGTAAGAACAGGCAGACAATAATGTGTGAATGTGAGAAATGGCGCATGCTGAACACAATAACAAAACTTTTATAACTGGATTATACACACTCCGGCCTACGAGGACATACTGAGAAAAACAGGATGGCATTCCTGCGTCAGGAGCACAAGACCAGGCCTCAAAAATGTCACACTTTATTTCTTTCCTTTAGAGAGCTCTCCTGACATGACTGCTCTGACAAGTAATACGACAATTCGGTGGTGTGCCGTTCCTCTGTTAACCCTACTAAAAATTTATGAATAAACTAATAATTCTATGTTATCTGTTGGGTGTGTGGTCTCGCAAATGATACCCCTCTCGTTCACATCCGTGTTTGTGTTCCGTCCGGGGGAGTCCACAACAGAATACCAAACACAATTGCAAGCGATGTGCCAGTGAAAGCACACAGATCCTCTTAGATTATAATTGGGTCCGTGTGCTTGCCACGCACAAGTCATGCGGATAGGAAAGTAGATTGTGAACTACTTTCCTGTCCGCATGTTCTGTGCGGAGATCTGGCAGCAATCACACGGACCCCATTATAGTCTATGGGGATCCGTGTGCTTTCACTGGCACAGCGCTTGCAATTGTGTTTGGTATTCTGTATGGGGGGGTTCCCAGGCGGACTTCCCAGACAGAATACCAACGCTGATGTGATCCAACCCTTATGCGGTTTAATCATGCCTAACTTTGTAGGGACACAGCCCATTCACAAGTGGAATAGTTAGGCCCACTTGTCAATTTACTAATACATTTCTAGGAGGAATAACGGAGGAACTATATACTGCTGCTACATTTACAAGGAAGCTTTAGGGGGACTTCCAGTCCCTCATCCATCTGATCGCTGGGGAAAAACAGTGCCATTTTTGCAATGCACAGATTCACAAGGGGAAAACATGGTTTGATTCAAGCGACCCTATTCTATCTATCTGTAAGTCTGGGTTCTGCTGACAGACTCCTTTAAGCAGATACTGCATTTAGGATCTATACCCATATTGTCTTTTGCTTTCACTGGGTCACAGACATAATCAAAGCGATGACATCAATGCAAAGCAAACACGAAATAAGGGGCGGGAGGGGATCATTTTTTACAAACCCCATAAGCTCGAATTAGGATATAGGGGCAGGCTATTAATGGAACAGTTGCATATATTTACCATACAAATATACGTAACAATCCCATTGTGTAATGCACAGTGACCTCACCAATCTGTCTCTATAACAACATGGCTGACGTCGGCTAGTCTCCAATCATGGTCACACGCCAGAATACTGTAAATACAATTTCAATCAGATTTCTTTCTCTTGAAATGTTCCTCCGAAAGACTTTATCTCCAACATACTGTCCTGCTGTGTAACATCATCTTCGCGTTAGGTTTCCTGTGATATGTCTTCTGCTGTCAGACCTTGTACTAACTGAACCTAAGAGAAATGTGAAGTAAATGGAACCTGGAGGCAAAGCTAAATGCAATTTTGATCCAATAATGTTCTAATCTAAGGCAGAACTTTGGCTGCTAGCACCATCACATCGTGCACGGATGTTTGTTGTCCAGACACCATCACAAGCAGAACGGGCCATGACAGAAGGGGCTAAGAGGTAGAGCCACCGTGACACAAGGAACCTTCTGCAGCTGGGTATATATTACTGAAGTGTCTTTGGTCATAGCTGTAGGCAGACACAGAACTCTCCGTTTTATTACATCTTGTATTTTATACAACTAGGGCCCTGTAGATGACATTCACAATATGTCTCCCCGTAACCATTTTTTTTTAATTTTTTTATGCTTATTGGTAAAGGGGTAATCCCATCTCAAGGATCCTATCTATACTTATACGTTATGCAAATTGAAGACTTTTCTTAAATATACAGTATTGATTTAGACATGTTGCTTTGTTTTCCTGCTATGTGAACTTATTCCTCCCATTGTTTATACAGCGTTGCTATAACCACGGACCTGTAGGACAAGTGATGTCACGCACTCCTCTGCGGACAGGACAATCAGTTCAGCTAATTGCAGTTTGCTGATAAAGCAGAGTCCGTTATCTATGAAAACACACAGATAACACTGAGTCCGTTCTCTACAAGCATGTTCATATTATCTGATCTGCATAAATATTGTGATACTTGACAGTGTCCTGTTCAGTAAGCTGGGAGGGGAGAAATACAGGAAGTGAAAAGAGGAGCCTGCAGGCAGACTGCAGAAACAGTGAGATGGGAAACCCCTTTAATCTGCCATTTGTACTTATTTTATATGTTATATCTATGCTTACACATTGTGTTGACTAGAACATGACGTTTTAGTGAAACAGACATTTTATCGATTATATATGAAACTACCTATACCTATTTGCTTTCATTTATAGTAAGGCTAGCCGAGTCAGCATTAGCTTTATAAGTGGTAACAGGGTATACTGCATTCACCATACATACCACATGGTGGGTGGTGAACTAGCTGAAATTTTTAAATAAATAATAATACATTTGGCGTTTTTTTTTTTAATCTTAATAATTTGCAAACTTACTGTAAAATCACGCACACAATAAGATAAGATTTACAGCTCACTTTACCACCTTTGCTGTGTAGACTGGGGCAGAGACAGCATAGTAATATTATTAGAAGATTTGGTATTTAATAATAGATGACATCGCTAGTATGTTTTAAAGGGGGGAAAAAAATGAAGATAGCAACACTATACACAAAATAGGACCTCGTATTTTCTCTGCCACTCCTCAAACTTTTGAGAGACCATACTTTAGCATGGTAAATATCTATCGATGGTTCTGAACAAAATTGGTCAGGCAGTACTTGCACTATTGATGCTTGTTGAGATTGCGCAATGGGTGTAAACCTCCCTGTGACCGTGTTGTACAACTTTCTGTACAGAGAATACAGCAGGATGTGTATATTATATGCACAAAGAAGAAAAAATATAGGGTCAGAGCTCAAAATTGTGGGTCTGTGCACACTTTATCAGTACACACCACGTTTCAGAGCTGATCGCTTTATCAGACCAAGATCTGTAGCTGCTTAGCCACAGTATAACACTGGACAACTTCTGTACATTATCCCGAAACATCACTATGCATAGACATCACAGTGGAGTCATGCTTCATGTGGCAGTTTGCAAAAATTTATTTCATTCCATCGAACATTTTGGTTTTACTTTGTGCTGTACACACATTGCTGTATTATCTATCTAGACCAGGGGTGCCCAATACGTCGATCGCGATCTACCGGTCGTTCGCGATGGATGTATGGGTCGATCGCGGGATGCAGCCAGGCATCCCCGCTGTCTGCTTCTTGACAGCGCAGGCTGAGAGTTATCTCTGGACACTGGCAGGCAGGGGCAGCCCCGCCTGCCAGAGTCCGTAGATGACTCTCAGCCTGCGCTGTGAACAAGCACTTGCAGGCCGCTCTTAGGGATGGAGGGGGCCGGGGTGCTGGCCGGGGGGGAATGGGGGCTATTCATTTTTTTTGCAGTCCATTAGGTCACGTACTATTTTGGCCATTTTCACGAATCCCTCAAAACACTCAAATGTATGAGGGGACAGTTTTATAGGTCAGTGCAGGCGCAGGGAGTACTAAGCTGTGGTATTAGGCCTTGTTCACACAGGGCACAGGAACGCATATTTTGGTCCTGATTCTGATGAGGGAAGCTGCATCAAAATAGGACCAAAATATGCCTGCCACGACTATTGTGGCTTCCACGTCCAGAGTAGGCTCAAATAAATGGGCACAGTCCAGATGGTGCTGCTGCGAGGCGGACGCCGGGGTTGAATCAGCCGCGGAGTCCACCTGAAGGGCAGCTCGCTTCTTTTTTCTGTGAGCGCAACATGCCGCTCACGGAAAAAAGTAAGCTAGCGGTCTACATAGACTTCCATTGTGAGGGGCAGATTATGATGTGGATTCAGCGCCAAAATCCACCCCCTCTTGCTCTGTGTGAACGAGCCCTTATAGGTCTGTGCCGGGGCAGGGAGTACTGAGCTGTGGTATTATCTGTTATTAGTAGCGGATGCAATGACAAGTCAGTAGTGTTAGCTATAAAAGGTGTATATTGAAAGCCAGTCTATGATGAAAATAAGGTGTCGGCTGCAATTAAATTACCTACAGAATTAGCAAGTATGAGTCTATTAAATAGTGTTAGTGGTCAGAGTGAAAATTGAAGGACTTTGTGCTTATAAAATGCACAGCAATGTGACAAGACTCTATAAAAGCTACTGGATCAATAGAATATATGGCAACACATTCTCCGCTTATAGGGTGTTACTCGGATCAACCTAGATGCAGATATAATTCACATGTGTATAATGTACATTCTATAGAGTATACATACAGAACTTACATCATTCCAACCCACATACGGTGAAGTAGATGGCCTGGATATTTTGCTTAGTTATCAAACCATTTTTCCTTACAGTAATGATGATGAAACAGAATTGTCTTTGTATGTGAAAGACACGGGAGGATCCATAGCACGCAGCTAGAGCCCGAGGCATGGCCAGATCCCAATACTCCATGGCTCTAATTTAATTAGAGGCATTAAACGCCATGCTGAGGTCAAGCGGTTCCCACTTCCTGCATCCCCAGCTATCCAGCCTGCGCTCATTAATGCTCCCACTGACTGGATTAACACCTCCGAAGATGCATGTCTGGAGGAGCTGGGGGGAGGAGGATGTGCACCCCTGACGAAGATCACAGACTTGGACTTGTTAATACTAATGCGGAATTTTTTGCACGCACCAAAAACAAATACTTATGCAGACAAAGCGCTACATATCTTATGCTTGCTAGATCTCAGGAAACACTCGGCTCTCCGGGGACATCTGTCCTTTATCTAAATATTACAGACTTAACTGAGAAGTACAAAAAGCACCTACAAATAGGTCAGAAATATTTTTGGAATTATGGATTTGATTATAATATATTGTTGATCCCCCTCGTTTAATGAGAGAAAAAACCCACAATGGTCACAGAAATAACCTGAATTTGACAAAAGTAGTAATAACCAAACTACATGTTGACAAGCCACAAGGCTTCTGAGAGAATGTCCTATGGACAGATCAGACAAAAATCAAACTTTTTGGCAAGGCACATCAGATGGAAAAATGAAGCCTATCTTGAAAAGAACACTGTCCCTACTGATGAGGTTATGTTCTAGGGCTGCTTTGCTGCATCTGGCACAGGGTGTCTTGAATCTGTGCAGGGTACAATGAAATCTCAAGACTATCAGGAGATTCTAGAGAGAAATGTGCTGCCCAGTGTCAGAAGCTTGGTTTCAGTCGCAGGTCATGGGTATTGCAACAGGATAACATCCCAAAACATACAGCTAAAAACACCCAAGAATGGTTAAGAGGAAAACACTGTACTATTCTATGAGCCCTGACCTAAATCCTATTGAGCATCTTTGGAAGGAGCTGAAACATGTCGTCTGGAAAAGGCAGCCTTCAAACCCGAGACAACTGGAGCAGTTTGCTCATGAGGAGGGGCCAAAATACCTGCTGAGAGGTGCAGAAGTCTCATTGACAGTTACAGGAATAGTTTGGTTGCAGCGATCGCCTCAAAAGGTTGTGCAACAAAATATTACTATATATACTCGAGTATAAGTCAACTTTTGTCAGCAGTTTTTAATGCTGAAAAAGCCCCCCTCTTCAAAAAATTAATACAACAAGAAAAAGCCCCCCTCGGGTTCTACTCGAGTCTGGGTTCACGGAGCACAGAAAACTGGAATGACCTGCATAAATTAAACAAAGGGGGAGGTCCTTTAGTGCTACTGCTCTGTGATTGGCTTGTCAAGTAGGTCACGTGACTGTGATGTCAAAGGTCCTGTAGCCACTAGAATGTAACATCTGCAGATAAGTCAGTGGCCATTATGTGCAGGATTCATTGTGTGTTATAGAACAGTGATTTTCAACCAGTGTGCCGCGACACATGGTCGGGTGTGCCGCGGGGAAAGTTCCCCAAACTATGGTGCCACCTGTGTTTTGTTCCCCGGCGATGCGCAGTCACAACTTCCTACAGTGTAGGAGCCGTGTACAATAACACATGCGCGAGCTTTGAACGCTCGCGCGACTTAATGACGTCCCGAGGCCGGCGCGTCATCCTGAGAGCGGAGAGACTCTCGCATCTGCCCGCCGCCAAGGTAATGCCCGCCAATAATGCTGTGTATAATCATTAAGTCAGCAACAGCTCATTAATAGTTAATGAGCTGTTGCTCATTATATGAGCTTTTGTCTGAGTATATGAACTGTTGGCAGAATACTCAGCATATGAGCTGGTACTTTTAGTACTCCAGCAGTATACTGCATATAACAATGAGAAATGTACAATGAGAAATACTATGGTCATGAGGCTGGAGTACTACAAGTACCAGCTCATATGCTGAGTATATGAGCTGGCACTTGTACTCTGGCCTCATGGCCATAGTACTTCTCATTGTACCCCTTTATATTGCAGTATATGAGCCACATAATTATCAGCACCATATACTGTGGCGCTGTACAGTGCACATCACCACAGTATATGGCGCTGATAATTATGTGCTCATATACGTGGGACTGTATGTATGAGTTTATGGTCTTTCTACCATTCCTGCCAGGATATCCCTTTTGTGTTCATCGAAACAGGCCCAGGTTTCACACTGAGTGAGTATAAATACATTTAGAATCTATATTATTAACTATATGTATAATATGTACTGTTTTAGTGTCATTTTGTGCCATTTTGGTTGGTGGTGTGTCCCGGGATTTTTTAAGTGTAAAAAGTGTGCCGCGGCTCAAAAAAGGTTGAAAATCACTGTTATAGAAGATGTCTGTCGTATGGAGGAGAGGAAGCTACAGGAAAGTGACAGTAAAACACACAGGTACCCGCTGGGGTTACAATTCCTAGTAGTGTCAGGCATTTGGCGTTATTAATTTAGTTTCAGTAACTCCATGTGCCTCACATTAATAAACGTTAACCCCATCATGTCCCTCATATTAACCCCTGTGTGCCCTATATAAGGGTTACTAATATGTGAGACACATGGGGGTACTAATAAAGGACTTTCATTATGAAGATACCTAATTATTACCTCCATTATTACCTCCTGTTTCATGAGTTTCATTATTAAAAAATTTTTTTTTGCTGAAGTGAAAAGCAAGGTCTGACTTTCATTTTCATAGAATTTTTATTTATTATTACTTTTGTCAGATTCAGGTTATTTCTGTGACCATTGTGGGTTTTTCTTTCATTAAACGAGGGGGACAAACAATTTTGTCCATGTGTGTAAGTATAAAGTAACTCCGCCTGATAAATGGAGAAGGCAACTTATTGGTTTAACCCCTTGCTACTAGCACAGTGGATGCCGGGTATGTAAAGATGGAAGCCGCACAGTTACAATTTTTTTTTCTTTTTTTTTTTTTTTACAGATAACGGATATTTTTAAAAAGTGCAAGTGCTCTGTTTTTCTATAAGTAACAGGAGTGGTACTGCAGTTCTCCATAGACATCACTATGCAGTGGATGGGGCTGCAGCGTTGCTCCTATTACTTGAATATAAGTGGTGCTGAACAAGCTCTCGTTCCACTAGCAGCTTCCAGTCTGGGGAGCTGATCGGTGCAGAGTCCAGTGGTAGGACTCATATGAATAGATCATAATTATGAAAAGACAATATCAGGCTGGGAAGCAATGAAATGCCATTTTTATTATTTTGGCTTCCTTATGCCCACTCGGCGCTGCTGGGGGGAGGGCTCTGAACAGAATCAGTCTCCTTCTGTCAGCTGTCAACATAGTCCCTTCTTAACTGAAGAAGGAGTACACTCAGCTATATTGCCATACTACTGCTGCTCTCTGTTCCTACCTGACAAGCAGAGCTAAAAGCTATTTCTATTGGCTGCTCTAAATTGAACATCACTATCACTATATAGGAAACTGTCTTTGTAGAATAGCTTAGCATATGTGTCCATTAGCATTCAGGTCAGGAGGTGGACGTGTGGTGGAGCCCTGACGTCAATATACCCTAACAGGACATATGCACAAGGGTCGTCTTCATGAGTCAACCCAAATTAATTGACTTCAGGTTGTGTAGCTAATGGAGAGCCGTAGGTGAAATTGTTTTCACTATATCACCTGGTTGAAACCTTTTACAGCTAATCTGGTAAGTTCCCAAGACAGTCTCTCCCAACCGATTTAACACTGAGCATGGAGGGGTTCAACTGCAAGAGACATGGTACAGTTGCCTAAGCAGTCATGTGATGCAGATTTTCACCCCAATCCTGATCTGTCTAAGAACGCCTACAACCCAACCACTACCATGGTTATTGATAACCATGAATGATGCCCAGCGAATTACTTAGTGTGCCAATCCAGTTACATAACACGTACAAGCCGCCCAGGTGGGCACGAGATTACACCTGGAAAGGGCTCTTCCATTGACCACTCTTACCTTTTTCGTTAAACAGTCATCTGAGTCAGAAAGCATCCTAGTGGAGACATGAAACATGACCTCGACTATGGAAGTGGTAAAATAAGGGGTGCTTAGTCCAGTGCTCTTATTCCTCTGAAGTCCCCCCAGGAAGCCACAGTGGTTAGCTAGATTCACCTGCAGATATGACACACACCAATTGTTAACCTGCTGCCGTACTTCATAGAAATATTACTTGTAAAGTGAATTGTAAAATAACTAGAGCTGCTTAGGCTTTGTTCACATCATAATGATGGAGAACATTTTATACAGGATTAAACAGGTAGAAATATGGATAGAAATTATTGTATATTGAGGCAAGCTAAAAATGATGAGAGACTAAAGACGAATGTGAATAGGAACTACCTCCCATCCAAGGCCAGCCACAAAGTCCTCGTAATCCTGACTGCCGCCAGTGTTAGAGAGGATCGAGTGTTTATCTTCCTGCCCGTCAGCAATGTAGAAGACGGCTATCTTATGTGTTTCACGACTGGGAAAGAAGGAAGAAAAATTTAATTGAAAGAAAACCAGTCACTACCTCCCTCTATTAACTGTAAGCACCCGATACAGTATGTGTGAGACAACTAGATAAACCTCTCAATCTGGTCAAACATTAGATCAATGTTGGCCAAATCCACAGATTTTAGTTGGATCAGCCAACCATCTAATGTGTATGGGGGTGTCACAGCTTTCTGTTGCGCCACTGAAGGATTAGGGAGTTGGATGTAAATATGTCTGATCCTTGAGTTCTGAGGGAAGAGAGGCCGCTGTGAGGGGTGTATTAATAAAACCAACATAACTTATTGTGTAAATGGAATTATTAAATCTTTAATTTCTCATTCTGTCTGTGCTTGAACCCTACGATTTGTTAAGTGCTGCGGAATATGTTAGCTCTATCTATCTATCTATCTATCTATCTATCTATCTATCTATCTACACACACACATATATGTACATATATACACACTCTAAGGTTTGGAATTTTTCATAGAAAACACTCATTTTACGTTACAGAATTCCACGAATCGACTATTTTTTTGTATTCTTATCTAAGGGGCTTGTTTTTTGTTGGATGTGATTGTTATTAGTACAATTATTTATAGGAATATGAGGGTAGGCAATCAATATCTGATCGGTGGGGTCCATCATCCAGACCTTGCACTGATCTGCTAGGACTGCTGCCAGGTCTGGTATTATACAGTGTATGGAGCTGAAAGCAGATGGCTCTGTATGCTGTATAGTGCCTAAGCAGTGCCATTACAGCTTATTTGTTTCAATAGGGACAGAGCTACAGTAATGCCACAGGTCCACTATACAAAGAGCTGATCGGGGTTGGTCCCCCACCAATCAAATACTGATGGAGTCTCTTCACAGCCTTCTGCCAAACACTGGTAAAGTAGTGGTAGCTATGGACTGGCATCTAAGGGGTTCATCTCTAAACACTTAAAGAAAAACACAGAAAAGACAAAATCAACACATGTATAAATAAAGAAATATCTTGCACTTTAAGTAGTTGTACTTTCATCATATGGACACAGGCATATCAAAAATTGGATGGTCATGAATAAAAATACATCAAAACCTTTGAGAAAACAGAGGGGATGGTTCTTAATTTTTTGGTTCTTGTGGTTTTCAAGATTATGTCATTATCTGGTGGAAACACTTACAGAGAATAACAGAGTGTGAAAATTTCTTAATTCTCGGATGCACTTTTTTTTTTTCTTCAAACAAAAGAAGAAAACAAACAAAACAAAAAAAACACAACACTCTCACCATTGCCTGGAGTCTAGATTTCTCAGCTCCCGAAGTAACTTCTCATTTTTCTTGAGAAGATGAAAGTTTCTCCTGGAAATAAGAGAAAAATATTTTATGATCTTTGGCTAACATTTATTGTGTAAAAACCAGGCTACAAGAAAAGTATTTTAGCTGTCAAACTCAGCTACAGCTCAGCTGTAACAATACAGGGATAATGAGGATGGTGATGTCACAGTACAGGCATAATGCACACAGTGACGTCACAGTACAGGAATAAGGTGCACAGTGATGTCACAGTACAGGGATAAGATGCACAGTGATGTCACAGTACAGGAATAAGGTGCACAGTGATGTCACAGTACAGGGATAAGATGCACAGTGATGTCACAGTACAGGAATAAGGTGCACAGTGATGTCACAGTAAAAGGATAATGAGCGCAGTAATAGTCATGGTAGAAGGAAGAGGCACACAGTGAAGTCACAGTAGAGTGATAAGTCGCACAATGATGTCACAGTACAGGGATAAACTGCACAGAGTGATGTCACAGTACAAGCACAATGAACGCAGTGATGTCACAGTACAGGGATAATGCACAGTGTTGTCACAGTACAGGGATAATACACACAGTGATTTCACAGAAGACGGATGAGGCACACAGTGATGTCACAGTACAGGGATAATACACACAGTGATGTCACAGATAAAAAAGTAGTATTATTACATTTTCTGAACTTTGGATAACATAAAAAAAAAAAAAAAAAAAAAAAAGAAACAAGGCAGATTTAGTCTAGAAACAGCCCCCCTCAGTCTACAGGTTGTTTGTGGTTTTGTAACTCAGCTCTATTTTACTTCAATGGAGTGAAGCTGTGATACGTAAGCCATTTAAAGCTAATACAAAAAGGATTGCATCAATTTTGTAGGGTGCAAAATTAGGCTGAGAACCTATTACTTCCACCTCAACAATAATCTACAATGCTGCAGACTATAGTAGCTCAAGAATACTTAAAGATGCCCAAACAAATAAATTATTAATGATGCTTCCACTGCCAAGCACATGGGTATGAGGACAGATGGGGCATACTATAATTCCACATGTTGCACTCTTTGTTCCCCCATGAGTACCACTGCCCTTGCTTATCACCCAAACCCTATGGTACTGACAATACCTGGAAGATCTGAGCACGCACATTTGTGGGGAAGACGACTATTGGTTAACTGATAGTAATGAATCATAAGAACACAGCTACTTTCTTCAAGAAGCACCCCAGCTGTCCATGGGTTGTGTCTGGTACTGTAACTCCGCTGAAATGAATGAGACAGAGTTGCAATACCAAGACAACTTTTGGACAGGTGTTGCTCTGTTTATGCATAAGAGCATCCAAACTTTTCCAATCTTGTACAATCCATTTAATTCTTCAATTTATTGACAATAACACCAGGACAGAACTCAGATGATGGGGACTAAGAGGGTCCTGACAGTCTTACTATATGGCAACTCTCTGCATCCTCCCCTCCATTCCTGAGATGAGCTGGTAGTCACTGTTGCCACTCTCAATACAGTGTGACTACTGTGGTGATGTCGACGGGACCTCTAAGGGCTCGTTCACATCTGCGCCCCATGTCTCTGTTTTGCAGGTTTCCGTTTCCTGCCCGAAACTGGACAAGAGACGGAAACCTGCAGTCATTTTTCAAACCACTCATTTGAATGGGTTTGGAAAGTGTCCGGTCATGAGCGCCGGTGAACGTTTGTGCTCTCCGCGGCAAAACCGATTTCTTTTTTAACTGGATACAGTCGGACATGAAAGACTTTGTGTCAGGTTAAAAAAAAAACGGTTTCGTCGGGGAGACCACAAAACGCTCACGGCCGGACACGCTCACGATCTGCCAAGTTTCCGTCTTCTGCCTGCAGAAGATGGTAACCTGAAAACGTAGATTGGGCGCTGGTGTAAACCCAGTGTCAGCAGTAAATTCGATGTGACAGCTCAGTGCAGGAATGGAGGTAAACATACAGGTGTCTGTGTTTTTTTTTTACTTTCTAGTCTGCATTTAATTGTATGACCCCAGCCAAAGCCTTTAAATGGATGCCTTAGATGGAAGAAGGATACCTACCTATACTGACCAGATGGAGACCAAAAGGACACTCTTTTGACCTCAGTCTGACTAATGTACCTATGAACGGGTTTAGTTTGTAAGTCAAGTAGTTTCCTGACATATATACTGAAGTAGACCACAAGTGTGAATAGATATAGGAACAAAGCTAAAATATCAGTTTCTAACGTTCAGCTGGAGATTTGTACCTTTTCTCCCAGGAATTCATGCCTAAAATGCTGAGCAGCAGTCGAGAGTAGTAGAAGGCAGACTCCGGCTTTTGGTTAGGCGGCTCTTCTTGAGGCATTGCTCTCATGTGGAGGTTACTGACATGCTTCTCCACAAATTCCTTCTCTTCTGCACTCTGCTTTAAAATAGCATTACTGACCTCATTCTCCAGTTTTTCCGAAAAGCAGGCCGGTGGTGGAGAGGGGACATTCAGAGAAACACCTGCTCTTTGAAGGCACTCAGGGCCTGTGGCTCCCAGATACTGCAAGAGGCAGTCAAGAGCATCCTCCTCGTCTGACAAACTGTCCCATAAAGGCAGCGCTTCCCCGCCTCTTCTTCTCGACTGACCTGAAGAAAATTCCTCAGACTCCCGTTGGGCAGCTGGCTGTTCTTCTTCTACAGTAACAGAAGATGTACTAAAGGCAGGAAGAAGGGAAGACCACTGGGACTTCTGTCCAGAATGTTCAAGTGCAGGTCCATAAAGGATGGAAGATTCCCAACTGTACTTGCCTGAAAGGTCCCTCACGATAACACGAACCACTGAACTAGCAGAAGAGAGTTCCTCACCAGGAGGTAGCTTCTCTTCTGATGGAATTTGCAAGCAGGACACAAGTGTGGTATTATTCAGTACAAAGAACTGAAGATTGGGGCTATGGAAGAGCTGCGGGGAGAGGTCAGAGCTCTCGCTATAGGGATTATCGTGATTCTCACAGATCTGACTGGTCAGCATGGCAGGGTCTCCGCTCATGGGATAATGTCCTAGGTGGTTCACCAAATGTGTAATCACTGTCCTTGCTGCTACCGGGATCAAGCCTTGCTGCTTCTGTGTTTTCACTGTAAATTAGAAAGAGACATAGTATTACAAAAGGTATGTCCATTTTAAGAAATACATTTTATTTATTAATGTTTAACTTCTTATATAATCACCATCATATTAAAAAGGAACCTGTCACATGAAAAATTCTGTTCTATCTGCAGACAGTATGTCATAGGGCAGGAGGAGCCGAGAGGATTAATGTATAGGTTTATGGGAAAGGAATCGGTATAACCTGTCAGTTATCTTAGGAAGTCTCCGCTCTTTCTATGCTGAGGAGTCCAGGAGGCGGAGCTATCAGTGACTGACAGCCATCTCTTTATATACAGTCATGTAGGGGAGACTGTCAGTCACTGATAGGACTGCTTCCTGGATGTCTAAGCATAAAGAGCAGATATATCAATGTATAAATGGCAAGTTATCCTGAATCATTTCCAATATCTCAGCTCTACAACATGTTGCCTGAAGAATGGACTGCATTTTCCATGTGACAGGTTCCCTTTAAGGGGGTTTCCTACGCAAAAACAATTATATTAAAAAAAAGGTCAGTGCTATTAGTATGTTAATAAGTACACCCATATACCTTTAGTAGTGTTTTGAGTGATTTCTGGCTTTCAATGAGAGCTCCATCTTCTGTATTTGTTTATGTGCTGGAGCTTCCTGTGTTTCTATCTTACAACTACCATAATGCTTTGCTCTGTCCCCCTCCCTGTCTCCCTAACTAGCCCTTCCCAACTAACCCCAGAAATACTGTTTCATGTGGAATACAGGTACAGTGAACCATCTCCAACACTCCGCCCCCCGTACCCAGACCACAATCCACATTCTATAATGGATTTTCAGTCTTCCTGATTATCCGGTGATGATCTGTTTACCCATTTCTGGAAACAGATCGTCACTACTCCCTCCCCCCATCTACCCCATTAAACTTATCCTCCAGACTCCTTCTGGTGACAAGGCTCCTCACTCTGTAATGGTGCTGTCTGTGCAGTGCATGCTCTACTCCAATGTGTGCGCCGCCAGTAATTCACCTCTACTGCACATCCATGCAAGTGCAGTAGAGGTGGATCATTGCTGGAGGAGAAGAGCTCACACAGACTGAATCAATACAGAAGGAGAAGGGGCTGTGTTACAGGAAGAAGTGTGGGGGGTAAGTATATAACATGGGTCAGAGGTTGGGTTTAGTGGGTAGGGAAGGGCAAGATAGCTAGAGAGACAGGGAGGAGGTGTATGGGAGCAAGAAAGGAGGAGGGAGTAAGGAAGTTATATATCAGGAAGCAGAAGCATGTAAACAAAAGCAGAAGATACCATCAGCTCCCAGAGACACCCAGACACGATCCTGATTGGATTGATCTGTATTTTTGTATTGTTGAGTTTCTATGCTCTCGCCCATTACAGGTCGGATTGCCTACTGTCTTTCTCTTGGCTCCCCCCTGTAATATTTATTTGCATTCTTCTACTATGCTTATATTCTGGACTCCCCAGCAAGGTTTGATTGTTTGCAATTCTTTTTGTTTGGCTCCTGTATTCATTGTATAACATAAACATTGTACGGACTCTAGTTTGACAATATCGCTTGGGTTATCATTCTTCCGGTCCGCTTGAGGAACCAAAAGAAGGAAACCTGGTCCACTTAAAAAGCGGTTGCCCACGGAAACCTGCATACCCCATAGACTATAATGGGGTCCACCGAGTTTCCGCCCAAAAAAATGAGGAGAGAAAAGTCCTGCTTGCATTTTTCAAACTGATTTAGGGCCGAATCCCTGAATGTAGAGCGAGTACTGGTGTGAATCCAGCCTGACTCTGTCATTACTTTTGTACTATTTGGGGCGGGTTCACACCTGCGCCTGGTCTCCGTTTTGAGGTTTCCATCTTTTGCCCGAGAAACTCGACAGGAGACGGAAACCGGCAGTCACTTTCAAACCCATTCATTTGAATGGGTTTGCAAAGTGTCCGGCCGTGAGTGTCTTCTGGTCTCCGCGGCGAAACCGGTTTTCTTTGACCGAATCCAAAGCCGGACATGCAGGACTTTGTGTCCAGTTAAAAAAAAAAAAAGAAACTGTTTCGCTGTGGACACCACAAAACAGTCACAGGTGCTCACGGCCAGACACTGTCTGCCGGGTTTCCGTCTCCTGTTGGCAGAAGGCGGAAACCTAAAAGCGGAGACCAGGGCGCAGATGTGAACCTGCCCTTTCTTATATTCTATAACTTGTATAATTTTCAATAAAAGGAGTTAAAAAAATACCCGATTAATTCTGACTTACGTCGCAATCGCCCAGCCCTATTCCACTGTATAGCCACTAAGGGCACACAAATTCTTCTTGATATATGATGCCAATGATAAGGTGACTACAGCTGTTGGTAACAGTTGAGACTGATCCTAATTATTTACAGGGGAGAATACCACCCCTTTGTTAATTGACGAGATCATTCACTATTTGGCAATCCTATAAAAAAAATAGCAGTAGTGTTGATCTGTTCATTATATGACTAGAGGGAAAGTGAAAATGACCCGCCATGAAACAATGCGGTTACAGCTGCGGCTCAGCTCAATGACTAGTGTTTATTTCTAAAGTATGTCATGACAACAGAGAGTAATAGTCCCTCGGGGGCCGCAGAGTTTAACTATAGGTCAACAAGGGAAGGATGAATCGGATCATCTTGTAATTACGGAGAGAATATCAAACCCATCCTTCCCGCTAATACACCACTCCAACTTGGCATGTGATAATTAAACAATACACTTGGTCGCAGCTCACAATTCGTCTCGATTTAGGCGATGTGGCCCTGGGCATGGGTGATATTAGGAAGGCCTTGGACATATGCATGCAATTACTTCTCTTCTGCTTTAATTAAGGCTGGCTTATATGTGACTTTTATGCAAACTAATGAAAATCAGATTAAGTCAATGGAAGAAGATCCATCAGCAGAACGCAAAGTATGGCCAATTAAAGGCAATGTGTTACTGAAATCATAATGTCAAACATGGTAGATCTCTGTGTCCACAGGACTCCTGTAAGAGCTACTGCTATACATGGCTGCCTGCCAGGCAGACAGGCACCAGGAGATTACTGCCTCACGTTTACTCAATGCATGTCTATGTAGCGTCTTACTCATGTTCCGTTCTACTGTTAATAGAAATAGGATTATGCAAAATTTCGAGGGATTAATTTCCAAAAAAATAATTGCCGGAATAATTGTCCTGCATATCACAATGGCAAAATTTTACGTGGTCACAAAGAAGTATGGTTGTGTAGCATTGCAAAAGCAGTCAGGGTTACTGGTCTGGAATCTTGGAAAGCTGGATAAGAACCAGTTTGACAAACAGCAAATGAAATCCAGCACTGGAAACTCCCAAAATGAATAAAACTTAACCTTTAATCATAGAGATTGTGTCCGTAAAATTTACAAAAAATCCAGCGATTGAGGTAAAAAACTCAACATTAATTCACAAGACAAAGACTGACTGACAGTGAAAAACACAGCCTACGCATTTCTGGGCGTTGGCCCCTTACTCATGGCAATGAACAGGGGATAATCGTACACATCAGGGAGAGTGTGTGCTACATAGGCAGTATGGAGACTTACAAGTCATTCCTGCTCCGCTAGGGATTCTGGGTAAAAAATATGCAAATCAATTCTCCAGTCTGCCTATGTAGGCACACACTCTCCCTGATGTGTACGATTATCCCCTGACCCTGGTCTATAGTCTCTCACTCTGCCAAATCAGTATCCCTACGCTATGCTGAGGAGGCCCAATAGCCCGAAACAGCGCTGTCCATAGCTGGGAATCTGTTTCTTTTGGAATAGAAATACTAATTTGGCAATTAAATCCGCATCATGATAGTAGGCTTTTTAACTGAGTCATGCATGATGTTAAGGATGTAGCCCTCTAGAGGGCGGCGTACAGAGTGCACTGTTCTCCTAATTACAGCCTGGAGAATAGATTTGCATATTTTTTACTCATGGCAATGAAGTAATGGAACTCTTAGCAACTCAATGAATTATATTTAATGATGACTCTACATTATAGGTGGAAATGCTCTTAGCGGACATGACACAAAGTGGGAAAATGGAGAAGTTTGTCATTATTGGAGTTGTGTTCCAGGAGTTAAACATTGATGGCCTATACTTAGGAGATGTCGGCAATGTTTGTTTCCGGGGTGGTCCATCAGAATGAAGGAGCTCAGTGCTTCGGTGAAGGCTGCAGCCCCCAAGTTGTTGGCACAGGCAAGGAGAGGGATTGTCGATTTGGGACAGAGCTGGAGTAGCAGATACAGGCGCTCAATATGTATGGACGCCCTTGTGCCAGAATTGAAATCAATGCCAGTCAGAAACTGGGGTAGATTTCAGGTATAACTCATGCCAGCTTTCTGATATAAGTTGTAATAAACTATAAGGGCCGATTTGTAAAAAGTGGCAAGTGAGGTACAGGTCTTTTCTCTATGCATTTTCAAAGCAGAATTTTTCCAGACGACATGTTTCAGCTCCTTCCAAAGATGCTCAATAGGATTTAGGTCAGGGCTCATAGAAGGCCACTTCAGAATACTCCAATGTTTTCCTCTTAGCCATTCTTGGGTGTTTTTAGCTGTGTGTTTTGGGTCATTCTCCTGTTGCAAGACCCATGACCTGCGACTGAGACCAAGCTTTCTGACACTGGGCAGCACATTTCTCTCTAGAATCTCTTGAGATTTCATTGTACCCTGCACAGATTCAAGACACCCTGTGCCAGATGCGGCAAAACAGCCCCAAAACATAACAGAGCCTCCTCCATTTTTCACAGTAGGGACAGTGTTCTTTTGAAGATACACTTCATTTTTTCGTCTGTGAACATAGAGCTGGTGTGCCTTGCCAAAAAGTTCAACTTTTACTTCATTTCATAGGTCATTCTCCCAGAAGCTTTATGGCTTGTCAACAACTTTTATTGATTATTACTTTTGTCAGATTGAAGTTATTTCTGTGACCATTGTGGGTTTTCCTTTCATTAAACCAGGGGGACCAAGAATTTTGTCCACATCTGTATATACACACACACACGTAGAAGAATTAACTCTAACTTCTGAAATTGGTTAAAGAGGACCTTTCATGTGCTTGGGCACTTGCGGTTTTATATACCGCTAGAAAGACAACAATGTGCTAAATTCAGCATTCCCATTATATGCCCCGGGGGATTAGATATTGGTGCCATTACCAATAACTCTTCACTGTCAGAAGAGCGTTCCTGACAGTCTAACTGGGAACACCCCTCCTGACAGTCTGTGCGTAGCTCTGTACTGTCAGAGGGGCGTTCCTTACGAGCCGAGCGATGACTTGTCCATAGGCCAGTACTGGGGGGGCGTTCCTTACTGCCGAGCGATGACTTGTCCATAGACCAGTACTGGGGGGGGGGGGGGGATGGGGGGGGGGCGTTCCTCATTGCTCAGCGTCATCGCTGGGTGGTAAGGAACACCCCTTTGATAGTACTGAGCCACGGACAGACGGTCAGGAGAGGCGTTCCCAGTTAGACTGTCAGGAACGCCCTTCTGACAGTGAAGAAATATCGGTAACAGCACCGATAGCTCTTCCCCCAAGGCACATAACGGGAAAGTCGACAGTGCGCTGAATTTGGCACACTGGCAGCTTTCCAGCGGTATATAAAACCGCAGGTGCCCGAGGACATGACAGGTCCTCTTTAAAGTGCTGCAGAATGATATCTTATCACAGAATAGAACAAAAAACAATGAAGAATCATCGGGAAAACATATCCAGTAATATTTAGCATTAATCTGAATTTTACTACTTCCCTTCAAGTCCAGTAAATATAACAAATTTAAAACATGTGCCCATGAAGAGAGAATGGGTGACATGCAACTCTCCTGCCAGTATGGATACAAAAATGCTCTCCTCACAAAGACACACGTGTGGGGAATGCCATCCCTAGGATATCTTTGATAATACGGCTTTGTGCAACTTCTATTTACTTAATAGAAGAGCCCTATTCAGAGCAGGCTATTCAGCTTTAAACAAACATCCATGTATTGTGCTGCAAACTCAGTAATTACAGCCCATTATGGCATACAGAGAAGCGGCACAGACACAGAACGCCCGCTGTCCTTACCGCCGGGGAAAAAAAGAAAACATGAAACCAATTGTGACAAGGGGCCCAAATGTTAGCCTCTTGTAATAGCAATAGGTGAAAATGTAATTACCGCAGAAAAGATCTGTCCTGGCCCACAGATGAGTACATTGCACTAATAAGACGATCATCATTTAAGGGGGAACGGTTCCATATTGGCTATAATTATGACCCTTCCTGCCCACGGAAACCATACCCCTTTACTTGCATGAATAGCAAATTAAAAGGATTCTGTAGGGACAATGGCGAAGAACACCTTTACATAATGGGCCCCTAAACAGGAAAAATTAAAGCAAATGAATTATCTTCTTTTCGCATTAATATGACCTTAGTACATGTCACATGCGCTGCCACCTAAAAATAGACGCTGGCGCTGTAAGACAGAGTGGTGTGATGGGGAAAGCGAGATGAGACATTTCTGCAATAATAATATCAAGTCGCATATAATATTCACATACAATGAGGTATATATGCCATTACAGACTACAGGATCGAGTTTAAAGGGATCCTATCACTGGATACCTTTTTTTCTGACTAACATGTAGGAATAGCCTTAAGAAAGGCTATTCTACTCCTACCTTTAGAGGTCTTCTCCGCGCCGCCATTCGGTAGAAATCCCAGTTTTCGTCGGTATGCAAATAAGTTCTCTCACAGCACTGGGGGCGGGACCCAGTGCTCAAACAGCTGCATCCTTTTCCGTCCTGGGTTTCAATTTTCTAGACCTCAGCAGAGTCGAATGCGCATGCCCACGGCCACAAGAAAAATGGCTGCTTGCTGAGTAAGCGGTGAAAGTGGCCACAAGAAAATGCGCCGTCAGCTCTGCCCGAGGCCTAGAAGATAGAAACTCAGGACAAAAGAAGACGCAGGGAGATGACATTCCAGAAGAAGATGGAGGTGGCGCTGGAGAGCTCTCTCGCAGCATTGGGGACCGCCCCCAGTGCTGTGAGAGAGGAGGCATTTGCATACCGAAGAAAACCGGATTTATAGCGAACGGCGGTGCGGAGAAGACATCTAAAGGTAGGAGAAGAATAGCCTTTCTTAAGGCTATCCCTACGTGTTAGTCAAAAAAAAGGGGTATCCAATGATAGGATCCCTTTAACATATAGAATCTTGGATGTGCCTACTGTAAATCGTGAAAGTGGCTATACACATTAGATAGAAGATTATTATTATTATTGTGTCAGGGAATGTGTGGTGAAGATTTGTGTAATATACTTTGTTAACCTATCTAACTTTCTTTTAATAGAAAACAGATTCTAAAGTTCCACCTGGCAACCCTCTGAGCGATTGCCAGGGAAAACCCATACACATTTTGTATTGCCAGTATGTAGAGCTGTAACACTGGCCATAGGGGGGATGGTCACTCAAATGGTTGTATCTCCAGTTTTCAACAACCTAGAAAAATGGTTCTGAGATTCTCAGCTTTCATAGCTACCAAGATTGCAACTCTAATAACAAAATAACCTGATACATAGTTGGGAATATGCTACATATAAAATCATATTTGTGACTGAGAAAAATGTCCATGTCCCTAGGCCCCCATACCCAATCAGTGTATGCCAAACGAGAGTCTTTTGGTATATGCCATTACACACACATCTATCTATCTATCTATCTATCTATCTATCTATCTATCTATCTATCTATCTCTCTCTCAGATAGTGGATCCCATATAACATACATAGTGTGATGTGCCTGCAAAAATAGCAAAGTGGAGATTCTCTTTACTTTATATACTTTAAGCCCCTTCTCACAAAGCCCTCTAGTGGTCACCACTTATACTTTCATTCTTGACCGCGTCTTTAGAACTGCTATTACTTTACATGACTAAGCAGAGACTTGCCCATGTGCTTAAAGGGTACCTGAGTTTTTAAGAAAAGTCAAAATATATTCAGGCTCTTGCTGGATAGTCTGTTCTATGACTGTATGAGCCTTCATACATGATATCTGATCAATTTTTCTGTTGCTAATAAACACATTATGGCTGAAACACATTTTGCATTTGTCT
Source organism: Leptodactylus fuscus (assembly GCF_031893055.1). Lineage (NCBI taxonomy): Eukaryota > Metazoa > Chordata > Amphibia > Anura > Leptodactylidae > Leptodactylus > Leptodactylus fuscus. The sequence goes on along the minus strand of NC_134271.1, from coordinate 117,325,993 downwards.
CTCAGGCCGTGGGCATGTATAATAAAGAGCAATCTGCCCCCTTCCCTATTCCTTACTACTACGGATTCTACATGTAATTCTGAGAAAAGTAACAGTAAAATAGCAAACAAATAGCTGAGAAACCCCCAAGTGAGAATAATATATGAGATACAGGGGAACTGAACTGCAAATATAGGGAAAATACATGCAGACAGTACACCGGTGAAAAGCTATCTATGAGCACAGTCAGTAAACCGACTTGCTGTCTGTGAATAATATCCCATCTGAAATCACACAGCCAGTAGCAGCTACAAGTACATAGAATACATTTCTTACATAGTAAGCTGTGAAATTTGCAGAAACAGTGATCAAAGAACAAACAGTTTGCAGACATGCTGTGAGGAAAAACAGCTCCTCCCCTGTCTATTCACTGTGTGAAGACAACAGAGCTTTCCCCTCCAATCACAGTGAAGCCGCCTTGCATCTATGGACAGCACTTCCCTAGTAACAGGGAGTGCACTGCAAATTAGATAAAAGGGGAACACCTAGAAGCAGGAACTTTAGAGTTTTTTTCATGCAGAAGCAGCAACATTTAAGTGCTTTACATTTTGGTTCAGAAGCACACGGTTTATTAAATGAGACCATTTTGTCTGAAAAGTTAGTGACCATTTAACAGAGATGTGGAGAATCCATTTTCTTCAAAGATCCATTTCTTCAATGGGTGGATCAGGTCCATGAAATCGGAAGCAAAAGTTTTGTTTGTAAAAATAAAATGTGCAGCAAAAATGCTAGCAATTTATTCCAATGGAGTATTAACACCACCCTTAGGGTAATGTAACAGTGTGAGCACTATGCAGAATGTCCTTAAGGAAACCCTCCAGTGGGTCACCTGCAAACCTGATGATACAAGTAGTAATAGACTGGCGGGGCAAGTGTTTTTTTAAAAAATTTTTTTAAAGTCTTGCTGTATCCAATACCTTTTTTTTTTTTTTTTTTTATCATCTGGAAAACCACCTTAAGACTGGGTTTCCCACGGGCCAGAAACGCCGCGATTTGCCCCCAGCGGAAACACCGTAGGAAAAATCACAACGTTTTACAGTAACTGCAAAGTGAATGGGATTCTTCCAATTTGGATTTATTATCGGACTGTAGATTTTTTTATTTCCGTTTTCAGCACATGACTATGGGGGCTGTCATCTTGCTTGACCTACTTCTCTTTTTCGTTATCCGAATTTAGTGATCTGCTTTATAATATAGTCATGTCCATAGACAGCAATAGTCTGGAGCAAACTTGCATAGGTGGACATGCTTGATGCATAAACTGTGATATAATCTATATCTAGAATAAACAAAATTGGCAGTTGTCAGTCTATTAGTAAGCTTAGTACCCAGAGTGAAAATTGCAGGATTAGTAGTTATTTTTAATTATAGTGACTGGAAATTTTTTAAAAGTCTAAAAAAAAAATTTATTTAAAAATCTATTTGCCATAAATACTTAGTTTACAAATTAGGTGATTTTCCGGTGACAAAATTTATCCTTATACACTATAGAGCTCTTTCTACAATAAAAACAATGCTGGCAATTGTAGTGCTTTATCAACTGTTCCTCAGAGGAGGAAACGTGTGTACCAAAAAAAAAAAAAAAAAAAAACCTCCCAAAAAAACCTACCAATTCCATGTATATACACAAAACACCATCTAAAAAAAAAAATGAAGAAGTAGATTTACATCCATCATTTTTGGCGCAACTAGTCACTTTTATTTTTTTTTAAAGATGCTTTTAAAATCCAGGAAATGAGGCTGCGGTCTAAACAAGTCTAAATCCCATGGATGAATCGAGACCCATATGGAGGATTCAATTTATTTGCTGATCCAAGAAATGAAATGATTTGTGTATGACATCCTGCTGACAAACCTTCAACTGGTGCCATGATTGCTAATAGAATTGCTGTTTTTACCATTAGGAGACCTGGCTTGAAGCCCTCCTCTATTTTTTGGTGTGAAAAATCCTAAATTATGGACATAAAAGTTTATTTTGGCACTCAATATTTTTGCTGGCAACACAGTGAGGGGAGAAAACATTGCATACAGAACACGGCTGAAACTAGTTACACTTTTGTTTAATGTACTTCCTAGCCCAGAACCGGGAATCATTAAGATATTACCATTACTAATCAAAGAATAAAGAGGTGCAAAAAATATGTGGATAATACAATATTAGTATATGAAAGTCCGTGCTAAACAGCAGCCTTAGTGCAGGTTACTTAAGAAAATAGGAATCTGAATCATACAAAAGGGACAAGACAGGAAACAAAAGATGGAGAAAAAAAATGGCGCCATCTAGGAGTAGAAATAGGTGAATAGCAGCACACATATAAGTGCGATCACCTTGATAGGTTGTACTTGTATTAGATAAATCTCAAGCGCACTAATGGCACCAGCATCCCTACAGCTGACCCCTATGATACCACAAGTGGGAGTCAATTGGAAGAAATGGGAGTTCACAAACCGTAGGTGCCATTTGTGTGTCCCAAAGTCATGTCCGCACGTAGGAAGAATGATTATTCCAATTAAATAATTAATATAATTATTTTAATACAAGACCAACATATTTCAACTCTGGACAGAGTCCTTCATCACAAAGGTAAAAAGGATGAAACGCGTTGTACTACTACTGGTAAAAAAAAATAAAATTCTAAATTCTTTGTATATAATTTGGTAACTAGCCTACTAGAGCAACATAAAGGTAACCAGAACCGCATGCTAGTACATGTGATTCTCCTCGTGCCATAATCCATATATACTGTCTGTTTAGTGGGTATCTATCATTTAGGACCTCTGCTAATCCAGTAATGCTCGCAGCCACCCAGTATGTATAAAACCAGCTGAACCCATGGATCTTAACAGAACCAGTCCAACATCTAATACAGGGCTGCCAAACTCAATTACACCTAGGGCCAAAAGTAAAAACTTGGACAAAGTGGCAGGCCAACGTAGATATTTACATGACTTAAAATAGACACATAGGACACTATATTCCACAAACAGGGTAACCAACAGGTACGGAAAGGTATTATAGCATAATAGATGTCCAAGGTGATAACATCATGAACTTGTAACTGCTCAAAGATACATCCCTTCTATACAGATTAAATAATCTATCACATAAACACCCTCAAACTGAGGGAATACATGGGTGAGATGTAATAGAAGAGAGCAACAAGGAGCTGTGTATGTCCAGCGGAATGAAACAAATAAATATATAAGACAAGTGTCAAGTAGTGAGGAAAAACTCCATTACTATAGGAAATGTAAGAAACCTCCATACATACAAAGCATCCTGTAGAAAAACTATAATCAAACCCAGACACAAAGTATCTTACCCATTGTTAAGATAGTAAAACACACGCTTCCGTAGCTGCAGGCACCCTGACCCCCGGAAGAAGGCTGGTCACGTGCCGAAACGCGCATCGGGTCAGGGTGCCTGCAGCTACGGAAGCGTGTGTTTTACTATCTTAGCAATGGGTAAGATACTTTGTGTCTGGGTTTGATTATAGTTTTTCTACAGGATGCTTTGTATGTATGGAGGTTTCTTACATTTCCTATAGTAATGGAGTTTTTCCTCACTACTTGACACTTGTCTTATATATTTATTTGTTTCATTCCGCTGGACATACACAGCTCCTTGTTGCTCTCTTCTATTACATCTCACCCATGTATTCCCTCAGTTTGAGGGTGTTTATGTGATAGATTATTTAATCTGTATAGAAGGGATGTATCTTTGAGCAGTTACAAGTTCATGATGTTATCACCTTGGACATCTATTATGCTATAATACCTTTCCGTACCTGTTGGTTACCCTGTTTGTGGAATATAGTGTCCTATGTGTCTATTTTAAGTCATGTGAATTTTTCATAAATAAAAGTTATTTTTTGATATATGCTGAGTATCCTTCAACTTTCTGGGATCTTCTATCCCCTCTCGTTTTCTTGGAATATAGTGCATGGTTGGGATACGCTTTGTATTATGGGGTTTATATATGAGAGTTAGATATGTATGTCTGATGTTAATATAATTCTCTTGTGCTATGCGTTTTCTATACTCAACGTAGATATTTATTGAAAAAATGTCTACAACGCAGGAAGTTTTTCCCTTTTCATCAGATATAACAATAAACCTTTTCATATGAAACAAACTTTAGTTTGTGTCTATGACCAGCCGCAATACTAATGTATACATGTATAGAATCTCCCATAAAATAATGAAAAAAAAAAGCTTTAAAAAAATATGCTAAAAAATTAAAATAAATAAAATTTGTAAATCCCTCCTTTCCCTAGAATACATATAAAAGTAGAGAATGACTGTGAAACACAAACACATTAGGTATCCCTGTGTCTGACAGTGCCCGGTCTATTGAATATAGGGGATCTGCAGTGCTCCTGTTCCGTCAGGAAGGGGTTAATAGGAGCACTGCAGATACCCTATATTCAGCCAGGCTGAATTCCAAGTGTGGTGTGGGGGTGGGGGGGACCCAGTCCTCAAGCTCAGGGAAGGGGAAGACAGACAACCAAAACACCCCCTCCCCTTTCCCAGCATCTACTGCACCCAAAATCTCTGACCATTTTAATTTTTGAAAGTTTCCAGTAGCTGCTGCATTTCCCCCCTAGGCTTATACTCGAGTCAATAAGTTTTCCCAGTTTTTTGTGGTAAAATTAGGGGCCTCGGCTTATACTTGAGTATATATGGTACACTGTAGGATAGTTTGACACCTGTGATTTATTATGTGTTAGGGTGTCCCAATTCTCCCCCATCAGCAAAAGTCAGAGAGAAAGTATTGGGCTTCTGTTCCTAAGCGAGTAAGGCGCCATTAGAGAAGCCTGGCATTGGTTTATTCCACTCTATAAAGTGAAGGCACATGCAGGCTCAGCCAAGGGACAGGTCAGGAGCATGTAAAGATTTACTAACTTTTCTACTAAAACGTTGCCTAGTGCCACCCAAGACCTATGACTGTCTTCCTCGTCTGTTTCCTACTCTGAGGCGGATTGAGAGTCTCCTGCCAGTGCATGTGCTGGACAGTTCCTTAGGCCTCATGCATGCGACGGAGTAAGCAGGTGATGGGGGTCCGATTTTTTTAATGGAATGCATTTGAATGACATCCTCTTGCCTTCCATCCTTCTCAGATTTCAACAGGGGGCTCCGTTCCCTTTTCATGGAGCAGGATAGGATCTGCTCTCTATATATCGGAACAGAGCATCTGAAACTCCCCCCCCAACCTGCCGGAAGAGACCAAGGCTGCACACTTGGTCATGCTACCCAAGCTTTATATAGGACTGTACTGTGCATGCAGCAGGAAGGAGAATCTCGTGATCAGCCTCACAATAGGAAACGAACAAGGTGCTGTCAGTGACAGATCTGAGGTTGGCGCTGAGAGGGGTTTTACTGGAACAGGCAGTGCTGAAAACGCAGGCCTGTAATGTTCCCATTCTACTAAGGGCTAATCCGCATATTGTGAAAGACACTATTTTCTCATTAAACAAGCATCAATCTGCAATTATAACGATTTGATTGTCCGTAGTAAAAGATACTAGGGCTGGAATAGCAAGGGATGACAGATTACAAAAGGAAGTCCATTGTCCATTATAACTCCTACAGGGACCGCCACTTTTTCACTGTCATGACCAACCACAACACAAGATGGATTCCACCACAGTTATTTTGTGTTGCAGCAGAAGTCAAAATTTTTGAGAACTACTTGGGAAAAAGCAACTAATCTGGGACGAAGCAGTGAAAATAAGTTGGTGTGGCACATGTATAAAGTATTCAGTACATCAGTACGCACCCTCAGTGACAGGCTGTAGCTTAGTGGAGCGCTCCGAATCTGGGGAATGAAGAGGTTCTGGTTCCTTCAGGCATTCCAGCTGCAAAAAGGGATCATAGTCTTCAGATGCCAGATCTGAAAGGCTCAGGGGAAAGTAGCGCGGGTTGCTGAAATGCTGCGAGCCATAAACACAGTCATGCAAAACCTGCAAGCAGATGAAAGAGAACAAATCAGCAGAAGTGTCTGCACCGGAGTAAAGGAGGAAATCCAGCACTTCACTATGTAAAAGATCAATATACATCTGAGTATAATGAAATACACAGCGGATCTAAGGAGCTTTCTTGATAAACATCCTTATCGCCAATGAGCCCAGCATACTTCTTACACCCTGACGGACTGTTTCATTCAATGCACCTAACAGGAGATGATCCTCATTTCAATGGGTATGTATAAACATTAAAGGATGTCACAAGTATCAAAAAGATGATGGTAAATTTATTCTAATGTTATTCTTGAGACTCGAAATCCAAAAATAAAAATAAACCAAAGAATACAGCATTCTGCAAATAGATGGCATTCACTTGTATTATACAATGGGTTAAGGGGCCTTATATAGGGGAGTCCCTGTGTGCTGGACCTGAAGACAACTTGTGGAAAAACGAAGGCTACCTGCACAGTCTACAGGTCAGTAAACGCGGTACGAATGACAAACGTACAATGGTGTGTGTTATCTGTTCACTGGCTCATACATTGAAAATGAACTGACAGAGCCGCAAGTACGGTATAGGACCTAATCCATATTTTGCAGCCCAGAGATAAGGCTGTGTGTATGGGCCCATTGAAATGCAAGGGGCTGTAACTTTATCTGCAATTGGTCACCTAAGCCTATAAAAAGCAGCGGGTTTAGGTCAACAAATTATAAGTTACACAGAATTTTTCCCACAAACCAATATTATAAAAGAGTTAATAGTCACATCTTGCAAGTCCAAATAATTAACAATTTTGCAAAGTTTTAAAGATTTTCTCCAAACATCTTAATGATGAGAGATTTTTGTCTTGATCTGTTGATAATGGATACCACTATCAATATAAGAACTTTCTATGGTCTGAAACTTGTTAGAAACCAAGCCATTATTTCCTTATTATGGACAGGTTATCAGGCAGGGACATTACATGTATGAGAAGATATCACGGCCACAAGAAGGGAATCTTCTGACAAGTCCCAGACCATAGAAAGTTCCAGCATTCATGGTCCTATCAAGACAAAATACTACAAAGATGGTTAGAGAAACTCTGCCAAACCTTAAGTCACTTACATTTCTGGACAATTTATCGTAGTAGTAAACATTTGTTACAAATATAAGTATTGTAATGTTCATGGGGAAATCTCCTTTACTGATCTCAGCTCCTCCTGTTCTATAACATACAGTCTACAGGCTGAATTTTTAACACAATAGGTTCCCTTCCTTATGCACAAAGCAACCACACTGCAGGCTATTTCACAACGTATTTCTCAGGCATGTGCTTTTGTGCCATACCAGCCAAATATAATATACCGTGCAGCCACATACATAATGAACTGATGCTGTCCTGAGGGTTACAAGCTGCGGCCTCCTCCATTAGATATGCATCCAGCAGCCAACACTGACTATACTCACAGTTGTCCTATGTCCTGTGGAACGCCACAAATGCCTCTAATGTCAAACAGCGCTACTTTAATGCCGTAACCAAACAGAATATATTTCAGATAAAAATAACTCCCTATAACAATCTCATAAGTATATAGCATGGGGATTCAACTCTTAGTAAAGTAGTATACATGTGGTAGTATACTACAGTCCATAAACATCATGAAATATACGTATACATAGAAATTGTACTAGCAGAGTTGCACAATAACCATGCCAAAGGGTAAGTATGCATGTATACATGTCCTACAAGTCATCAAAGTCAATATATAAGATGTAATGCATTACCCATAATAGTATACACAGGTAAAGGGAGAGTAGAGAACACAGGTTTAAGCGCCGGCTCCCACCCAACGCGCGTTTCGGCACACTTGCCTTCGTCCAGGTACCATACTATAGTATGGCACCACATGTATAGTACTTTACTAAGAGTTGAATCCCCATGCTATATACTTATGAGATTGTTATAGGTAGTTATGTGGACACGGCTGTGCCGACTCCATTATCGTGTATGAGCACTGAATCCTCCTTTTCCCTTTTGTATGTGATTTTACTTATTGTTCATTAATAAATATTACTATTGTAAACTGAATTTGTGTCATAGTATCGGTGACATTTATGCAGAGTGTCTGCTGTACTTGTTTGGTTGTTTTTGTCTCTGTGTGTTATAGAGCACATTCATATATAGTTTTGTAGCGAAGCATTCAGTATAACTTTTATTCTTGTCAATTAAACCTCTGCAGATTCTAGGCTGTGGTGGTGTCACTCACTGGGTATTATGAGCGCCCACTGTGCACCTAAGCATAGAATGAGCAGATATTTAGGTGAATACATTCTACTGAGTTTTTTCCTACAAAATTATATATCAATGTTCCCAGCTCCTCCTGCTCTATAACATGCTGCCTGCAGATTGGACTGTAAGAGCTGTGCTTATACCCACCTTATAGGCACAGTGCAATACTGAGTTTTCCCTTCCTTGGTTGTCGCTGCCAGCATGCCGCACTGGCTTCAGTAATACTGAAAGTGGCAGTGCCATCATCCATTCTAGAAGCGAGAGCAGCAGAGACACGATCAACTGAAAAACAACCATCAGGAAGCAAAGTGTTATAGAAATATAAACATGGAAACCTCATTACATTGTCTTTACTTTGTTATTTGGCAAATCTAACAACTGCTCATCCCTCTTGGCAAGGCCATAGCATGTAGAGTTCTCCGTTCTAACAGTGTCACTGTGGTACCAAACAAACCAATTGTAGCATTGGGGTAACTAGACAGGAAGTTTTATTGGAACTGTATAATTTATACACACACACACATTGTATACATAAACATACCATCGTATACACATATATAGATAGCGTGCGAGAGAGAAATATATATATATATATATATATATATATATATATATATATATGTATGTATCCACATACACACATAAACATCTATCTATCTTATACACACACACATATAGGTAATCTGAATTAGCATGGCATCTCAATGGACAGCACGACAGAAGTAATAAAGTTCCAACAATTCAGAGATGTCTAATCTTAAGCGTCCTTGTCAATCCAGTGGTAGCCTTGTCTGCCACCTGCTGGTTGGATTCTAAATTCAATGGTCAATTATGGTGGGCTTATATTGGCTACCATTGTGCTTCCTGCAACAGTCTATCTACGTTTTGTAAGGTAATGACTGATGACAGGGACCATCCTACTTGGGGCAGTGTCCGTAGGTCATGGTATGTCAGCAGGAATACATCTTTCCTTTTACCTCTGCATTGTTCTGCTCCTCTGTTATTTCTTAGGGCTTTATGAATAAATTGACAACTGGGGGTTACCCGTTGTGTCTCTGCATAGTCTGGCACTGTCAGCACTTTGACAATGTAAACTGGTTGTGGTATGTCTGGTTAAAGAGGACCTCTAACCTCTCCTGACATATCTCTTGTAGTATATGATTAGACCTTCTAGAGTATTACAATTCTGGAGCATGATTTCTCACACTTTTGTGATGTCTGTTCCTCTGTTATTCAACTTGGAAATATATGTAGCGACATACCACAACCAGTTGTCAATATATGCATGGGCACCGCCATGATGCGGTCGCCCTCTGACCCGGCGGTCACGTGATCCGCTGGGCTCAGTGTCTTGCGAGAGCTGCTGGGTCCTACAGGACCAGATCAGCTCTGTATACTGTGTATGCAAGGTGCAGGAGCCTGTATTCCTCCGGCAACTGGGGCTAAATGTACCAGCCCCAGTTATAAGAAAAAAAAGCCTCTAATACAAAAAAAAAAAAAAAAAAATGATCAGATGTCCCCAAAGGTCTCTTATGACCTTATGAGGACACCATCTGAAAAAAAATATAAAAAAAAATGTATAAATTTTTTTTTTTTTTTAAAACTAAATAAAATAATTTTTTAAAAAAAGTAAAATAATACGCCAATAAAATGCTGTTATTAACAGTTATAGCCCCACCCCCGACAACACCATACAAAATAAAAATTACCGTAACGGAGAGGAAAAACTATTTTATAAAGTTTTTCAGTAGCACTTTGTGTTATTAAAGAAAAAAAGAAAAAAAAGAAAAGTGAAAACCAGACACAATTTCCCTCCTATTTTGTTTATATTTTCACGGATATAAAAAAAAATTAAAACACATTCGAAAATAAAAACAACATAAAAATAAAGTCCTATGTGTCCCCGAAAAAAGAAGCAAAAATTAGTTGAATGAGAAAAATGTTACAGCCCTCTAAACTGCACATACAAAATAAACCTAAAATGTGTCTGGTCCCGGACCATAAATTGGCCCGGTACTGAAGTGGTTAAGAAAGAGGAGGAATTTTGCTCCGATAATACATAACACAAAGCTTCTTATATCCAATTGTGCTTTTCATATACACAAAAGTTTGTTGAAAAGTTCACCGTTGTAAGGAATATATAGATACGCAGTATATGTCTGAAACGACATACTCACTCGCTTGTCTTGTTCATACGATGATGTCTCAGCAGTTGGCAAAAGATGGGTCACAGTGGCTAAAAGGATCTGCCGCAAACAAAAGGCATAAGAAGATTTCATAGATCAATACTATCAATGGAAAGTAGGGGGATCTAGAGATGGCTCCCGATATTTTATTTAAAAAAGTATTCTTCATAGACCAATGGCTGCATTACAGTCCGTAGAGATGTCATGTAACAAAAGAATGGAACCATACAAGTTGATACAAAGAAGAACTTACCTCGATAATTTTCAGTGGGTAGTCTGGGTGGTAAATTTGCAGCTGTGGGACGTAGTTGAGAAGAATGTTCAGCACGCTGCATGCTACTTGTGCAACAACTTTGTTGGGAAACTAAAATAAAGTGCAGAATAAAATTGTTATCATTACACACATACATTTTCATTTACATGCATATGTCTCTACCAGATTTTATTATGATGCACATAATGGACATTGAGAGGAGGAACAGGAAATAGTATACGAGGGTTATTCCCATCTCAGCCAATCCTGGTTGCAAGGCCAGGCCATAAGGTTGGAACACACTGTTCCATGCGGTTTCCATAATGCCAACATAACTAAATGGGGGATACAGAAACAGCGTTGCTCCCCTTTACGGCAGTTACAGAAACAGTATAGCTCACCCACAGAGCAGAGCAATGCTGCTTGGCTGTTTCTGCAAGTCCTGCCTTGCGGTCGTAACTCGTGGCCAGTTATTCCCTGCGCCACCCATAGCTGGCAGAGACAGGCATAACCCTTTAATAATGAAATAACATATTAAAATGGGCTGTCACATTTGGAGACAATTAAAAGTTTAACATTTTTGGAAACAAAAATAATTAAACATTTTGCAGAGTTTTAAAGATTTTCTCTAACCGTCTTAGTGGTGACACTTAGTGTCTGTTGTCTTGATCGGTTGCAAATGGATATGATCATGACTGCAGGAACTTTCCCTGGTCATAATCCCAGCCATGATTTCCTTATTGTGGCTGGGTTCTCTTCTCATACATGTAGTGTCCCTGCCTGATACCCTGCCCACAGTACGGAAATAATGGCTGGGTTTCTGACAAGTCGCAGACCATAGAAAGGTAAATCTGCGGATATACCTTGGGAGCCTTCTCCTCGGGGTAGTGGATGGGTTGAGTGAGTTAGCGACAGCAAATTCTTTGATGAGGCCTGTTTGATATTGCCTAACATACTATATGCCTTTGCCTATACTATGTATATTTCATATATATTTTGCATTAACATCTCTACAATGCCCAATTCTATTACTCTCCATTGGATTGGATTGGTGTCAGGATGTTTTGTATTGTCAAGGTGGTTTGTTACAATAATGTAAAAATAACCATAGAAAAGAGTTAAAATAGAAAAAAAAATGATTAAGAGTTCCAAAAAAAATTCACTATTAATTGTCTAAAAATGTAGATATGGTTATGTTCATTGGAAAACTCTAAGTTTTATGAGAAAAATGTATAGGATTAGTCATTTTTCCAAATCACTGTATTGGCCATTTTATTGTATTCTGCCATTAATCTGTAGCACGTCCTAAATTACTCCTCTGGTTATGGCCCTCAGTTTGGCAAGCAATGTGATGGCATCTCATAATTTTACTTTCTTCTACATAAGCTTAGGTCTTAAAGGGATCCAATCATTAAAATGCAATTTTTTCTGGGTACCACGTCGGAATAGCCTTAAGAAAGGCTATTCTTCTCCTACCTTTAGATGTCTTCTCTGTGTCACCATTCAGTATAAATCCCGGTTTTTGTCGGTATGCAAATGACTTCTATCACAACACTGGGGGCGGTCCTCAGTGCTCAAACAGCACTGGGGGTGTCCCCAATGCTGTGAGAGAACTCTCTATCTTCTTCTGGAACAGCCTCTCTTCGCTTCTTCTTCCAGCGCTGACTTAAAACTTCTAGGCCTCGGGTAGCCGATTGCGCATGCCTGCCGGCCACAAGAAAATGGCTGCTTACAATACTGTGTAAGCGGCCATTTTCTTGTGGCCGGCAGGCATGCGCAGTTGGCTTTGCCCTAGGCCTACAAGTATGAAGCCAGTGCCGGAAAAAGACGCGTGAAGAGGACATCTAAAGGTAGGAGAAGAATAGCCGTTCTTAAGGCTGTTCCGACGTGGTACCCAGAAAAACTTGCATTTTAAGATAGGATCCCTTTAACTATATCGAACTGCACAACCATTTCATTCTAGAAGCTATCCTTACTTTAAGGGAGACACAGACGACATTAAGTGCTTCTTTTATCTGCGGATGACGTGTCTGGTTGACCAGCTCCTCACACATCCAGATTCCTAAGCTGCACAGTGCTACACATCTGCAACAGAGAGAAGAATATGTATATGTATGATGACAGCGGGAAGTCCAAAAAGCACAGTGGGTGCCCCTGTGATAATGAAGATCTGGAAGCTTGCTGAATAGACTTGGTAACTCATTGTGATGTGGATATCACAAAAAGAACAGTGCGCCCACCATCTAATACTAGGGGAAGAACTCCTCTCGCCATGTTACCTTGCTGGCCCAGATGGCTCTTCTCTAGCAGAACTTAACACAGTTTTGATTGTGAGCTCCTGTGAAAAAACAAAAATATAATACAGGAGTTAATCATATATGTCTGATGTTCCCATTATGATAGCCAGTCAGACCCAATGAGCAGGTATTTCTAATAATTTTCAGAAAATGACTTCATTTTAGTATAATTACTGTAAATCTCATATTTATATAGGCAGAGCATTACCTGATGAGAAGTCGTGCTCAGCTTTCACATTCCCTAATTAGGTATTTTCAGCAATTTTAGGTGTTTGCGCCCCAGGATTAATAAGGGATGCCACCCGCAGGTGACAAAGCTGCATCTTCACTCATGTGGAGATCCATCACGCCCTCCCTAATTGTCACTTACACTGTCACCACATTTGGACTATTAGATGGATGTACTTTTAGTCCGTAGAACTTTTTGCTATGTTTTCTAAGCTAATCGGTTTTTTCTAATAGTCAGAAAAATACTTTCATCCATTTTGGGAAACCTTCATTATGGGGGCTGTTCCATCAATAGAAATGACAAGAAGTACATGCAGCTGAAGTTCACCCTAAATTGGAAAAATCTGAATGAACAGGTAGACTGCTAAAATAGTGGTTACATTAGGAGACCAATGGACCTCAATCACTGTATTAAAACTGAAAGCAGTGGAAGAAAAAGCTATGTGCGCAGGACTTTTTTGTCAGAGGAACATTGCGACAGAGTCCAGCGCAAATTTAAATGTAGCACTAACTTTGTTAAGTATTGTTACTAAAAAAGAAACTTTGCAGAACAATAGCATTTATTTGTTAGTAATGGCATTCTCAAAATGTGTCTTTGTATGTGACTGTAAAGAGGCTCTATTAGATCTGCATGCCCCGTAGAATACAGTACAGGTTCTGCTGTATCCTCAGTAAAAGCAGGCATGCTGCACCTTTAAGGCTAAACATACTGTAGCCTTCCTTCTGCTTACACACTCCAACTAGTGAGCATAGAAGCAAACAGATAACCTCCTCACCACTCTATAATGCTCTCCTACTTGTTAGGGACAGTGATAAGAATGATGGCTAAGACAGAGAAGGACAGTTGCTTATTTGCAGAATGTTTTAAGTTTTAAAGGACTTTTGTGCTACTCTACTGATGTTTAACAGATATGCAATGTTAAAATGAAACATGGTAATATTTTATGGTTTCACCTTTATATCTGTGAACTGGGACATGACAATTTCAGAGCTACTGGGGAGCAGGGCTGGGAGCTCCTTATAGAGGTTAGGAAAGCAGACCAGAGATCCGAGAAGCACTTGGGCTTCAACACGTGGAGCCTGTCAGAAACAAATATGTAATTCAGCATTTAGGAAATTGCAAAAACATTATAGCATAAAAAATATTTACAGGGGCTCTATCAGTAAAATCATTGAATAGCCTTTAAAAAGGCTATTCAGGCACCGTAAATGTTATATTAAATCCTGGTCCCGTTTTTAAATAAAAGCATTAAAACATATGCAAAACTTACAGAACGTGCACCATGGGCGGGGATGCATGATGTGACGTCAGCTTCGGGCACGCCTGCCTCTTCTGTCTTCTTGGTGTAACGCCCTCTGGTTCCGTGTCTTCCGGCTTCTTCTCTTCAAATCCTGCGCCTGCATAGTAGCGCTTCCCCCCGAAGCGCTACTGCGCAGGCTCACTTGCCATTTTACTTAATGGCAGTTCGCGAGTGAGCTTGCGCAGTAGCGCTTCAGAGGAAAGCGCTACTACGCAGGCACGGGATTTGAAGAGAAGAAGTCGAAAGAAGACACGGAACCAGAGGGCGTTACTACAAGAAGACAGAAGAGGCAGGCGTGCCCGAAGCGGACGTCACATCGTGCATCCCCGCCCATGGTGCACGTTCGGTAAGTTTTGCATATATGTTTTAATGCTTTTATTTAAAAACGGGACAAGGATTTAATATAACATTTACGGTGCCTGAATTGCCTTTTTAAAGGCTATTCACGCATATGTGGGGCTCTATTAGCATAATTTTGCTGATAGAGCCCCTTTAAGCTGCTAGTGGTACAAGATTATTGCACACAGCCCACACTGACTCATACTATGCTCTATAGGCAATTGATTCAGTACAAATTTGCAGTCTATTATTTACTGTATATTGGACTCAATTCTCCACCACTGCAGTTTTCTTGCCATGACAGATTACTTTATACATAACATATAAGAAGAGGATGATGCTAGGTCTTCCACTTAGAGAAGAGAATGGATATAATCGATTGCTAACCTTGTGGTCACACATACATATGCCTAGTATAATCACTACACGTTCTCTTACTTACATTTAGGGAAGGTGAGGCCGCAACCCTTCCTGCTGCTACAATAAAGTCCATAATTAAGAGGGTGGCCCCTGGGAGCCCCAGTGAAAAAAACTGAGGAGAGCAGTGCTTGATAATGGTGTTCACGATATCCTATGAGAAGAAAAAGCAGAAAAGTAGTCACTTTTACATAACAGTTTCTTAATCGGTTCTAGCATATGTGATACATATTTGGTGTAATGTATGTGAAAAACGGCAAACGTTCTCTCCCTTCCTTCCTGGCATGCTTGTATGTCACACAGCCGAACTACATTGATAGACTTACCTGATCATTATGGAGCAAACCACAGTGCATAATATTGTAAAAGTGCGTTAAGAAGTCTCTGTTTGGAGACACATCCTGTCTTCTCTTCATTATTTTGCAGATCAATTTGTAGGCATGAAGCTTCCCTTGTTTGTACTTGTCCGGCAGCATTGTGGCCTGGAATACAGAAAATAATTATATCAGTCCTTAAAGAAATTGCCACATCCTCTATTCGAGCATATGGATTTTGTATTTTTTTTGTACAGAGAAATCCATTACTCAGAAAGTAGCCCTCACTACCAGGCCCTGCTTTCATTAACATTGGCTACATATATACTACATGTGTGGTATGTATTAGGATACCTTAAAAAGCCAAGGAGTGAGGATCCTCAAGGGTGGGATTAGTACAGGTGGGGGAGGAGAACACATGTTATCCAAAGAAATTCCCAAGTTGTCTCGAATCTGGAAATAGAAAATGACCACAGAATTAATACATTTTTATAATAAGAATTATAATTATTTTATTCATATTTATTATCGTTCCATTGTTTGCTTTTTAAGGCCAACAGCTATTCTTCCTTTCAACCCCCCCCCCCACCCCCCTTATACACGAGTGCTCCGTTCAACCAAAAATACATGCATCATAAGAGTGGAATAAGCCAATGCCAAACCCATCAGACAACAGCATATTCCTCTTGAGAAGTAAGGATCAGGCATGTTGAATTAAATATGTACAATCCTGAAATTGACGGTTATGGCTCACATTTACCTACTGGTTATGGCCAAATGTTATCACTTTGATACGCTTATACATGTATCCATATATGTTACCAGATACATTACCTTAGCCAAGTTCTGCCACAGTTCACACAGGTAATCAAACACCTGAGCATGGATTTCGGGATTGCTTATATTATTGACATCTCCCAGGATTCCTAGCATCCGCCTCCACATAACGGTGGATACATCAGCATGCCATCCAGTAAGTGTTCCTCCTGCCATTACACTGCAGCTTTCCAGTGGAAATTCACAGGGCTCTGTAAAAGAAAGAAGCGCATGTATAAGAAGAAGACAAACAAACCAGAAGGGGAACATTATTATACAATAGCACTATATATACACACTATAGTATACAGTGGGTCTCTAGATCAAAATAAATGTAGAATCAGAAGTTATACAATATTCTAATGCCTTATGTTGCAATGACTGTTTCTGGGACTAGTTTTTAGATTTTGTTCACATTTGCATTAGAATCTCTTCTGCTGTAGATCATATCATACTTACCAGAAAAAAAAGCAGATTTTTTTTCCCCAGTAAAATGACAGACACCATCACAGAACCCATTTTGGGCCTGTCAGCACTGCTTGTGTATCTGATGTGACAGATACATAATGGTTTGTGTTCTACAACTATGGAGGAATAAAAAAAAAATGGAAATGACAGCACAGCTGTGAACAGAGCCTTAGGGCTAGTTTACACGGGGCAAGTTGGCAGCGGATTTTGACGCTGAAATCCGCCTCAAAATCCGCTGCTCCCATTGATTTCAATGGGAGGCGCTCGCTTCTTTTTTCTGCTAGCTAGTATTGGAAAAAAGAAGCGAGCTGCCCTATCTTGCCGTGGATGAATCAGCCGCAGCGTCTGCGGTGCGAGGTTCTGGCCCATTCATTTGGGGGACATGCAGAACCCCACGTAAACCCCTTACTGTTGGTAAATCGGATCATTCACAAACTGTTTGCAGGACTCAACACTGTGCATGAGAACGGTCACCTGCAACAAACCCTGAACCTGCATGAGCTGGATCAGACTGGGGAAAAATATTCTAATATATATTAAATAGGTTATGCCAATATAATAAACAGAAGCATATTTCCATGGATATCCCGGGGTCCAACAGTTCGTAGTATTGCAATGGGCTACTTCATTAACTATATCCACTTGTATAGAAAGTAAAAACGGACAAGGATGAATCCCCAAAGTCACAGCTTGGCATTACTGCACAACTACATCTGCAGCTGGTAAAACACAATAGGGGAACACAGCTCTAATAAAACAGCAACTAACTTGGCAATAGCGACACCTACAGGAAAAATCACAGACCCACTGGAAGTGAAGATTTGTCCTGGTCTCTGCCTGCCCCAGTGCTGGATGCTAAGCCCATCTATGCAAGGGTTAGGTTTCTTCTTTATTTATTTTTATTTTAAGAAAGTGAATTGCATGGTATTATTGCATGGTATTATTGCATGTCATTTGTTACCCCTGTGACTGTTTTCATCATAATAAACTCCCTTTAATAAATTCTGACTTGTGTTCTGGAATGAGTCCACGTGCTAAGCTTGGCACATATAAGGCCACCTGTTCATATAATACTTTACGGAACAAAGTAGCATTTACAGAACATAAATTGGGATTATGTGAAGATAGGAAAGAGTAACTGAAAGCTTCCTGCAAGAGTGTGAGCTCTTGGAAAACAAACTGTGGAAGTAGAGGTTTTAGGTAGTTGATGCATTGAATAATAATTAGATATAATTTATTATTTAGATCAGGGGTGCTCACACTTTTTGAGCATGTGGGCTACTTTAGAAACTTACCAATGGATAAGATCTACTATGCATTTCTTGTGGGCGGGGGTGGGGCAGGGTGGGGCCAGGCGGGACAGGGGGCGGGGCCTGTGGGCAGAGTGGAGCGTGAGAGCAGGAGACAGCTCTCCGGTGTCTGCTTTTTGACAGCGCAGGCTGAGAATCATCTCCGGACACTGGCAGGCGGGGCCGCCGCAGCCCTGACTGCAAACGAGTGCAAGACCCCGGCCTGCCAGTGTCCGGAGATGATTCTCAGCCTGCGCTGTCAAAAAGCAGACTCCGATCCCGCAATCGACCCATACATCCTTTGCGATCGACTGGTAGATCACGATCCACGTATTAGGCACCCCTGATTTAGATAGATCATCTGGCTTTGTGTTGATCGCCCAGTCATACACACACCTCATGTGACCTCTAGTGAGGGTGCTCATGAAACGATCTACACCAGTTTTCTGGAATAGATGGGGTTAAAGAGGACCTTTCACGTCCTCGGGCACATGTGGTGTAATATACCGCTAGAAAGCCGAATTCAGCGCACTATCCCATTCACTGCCCCCGCTGAAAAGCTCAGTATAATAATAATATTTTTTTTTTTTTTTTTTTTTTAAAGCTAGTGGTAAGTCACTTATTCATTTCTCTTTTTAATGTTCTCTTAAGTTGGAGAAAGCTGGAGTGAATTATACCTTAAATCTACGCCAGCTGCTGACTGGCATAGATTTCACTTTGGGCACACAGGATTGCGCCTGAATTATAAAGGGACAGGAGCCTCTTAACATTTCAGGCACATCTTGCACCAGGGACTTGATTGTTTACAATGTAAGACATAATAAAATGCAAATGATAATAAACCATAAGATCCTAATGTAATATTTCATTTACCTATATCATCTGGTGTCTGTAAAACTGAGTGCTGAAGCTTTTCATGCAGTTCTGTCTGATCAGATGTAAAAGCAGCAGGAGATGGTGTTTGGGAGCGTGAGCCATGAGCAGATACAGCAGGAGATGCATTTTCAGAGCCTAAAACAACGTTTCAAAAAAAAAAAAAAAAAAAAGTTTGCATGAGTGATTTCCCTGTGAATAATAGTGATAGACTCCAAACACCTCAACGGAGCACATGAAAAGGCATTGCAGTCATTAGACAATCCCCTCTGGTTTTCAAGTCCTCCATTTAACAAATATGCTAGAATCCATACATTAAATGGATACGTTTGATGTCCACTGAAAGCTAGCCCTCTGGACACACGCAGTGTGCACATCACATTTGTGTTATGTACCAGGACTTAAAGGGGTTGTCCTATCTCAAGGATCCTATCTATACTGGTAGCTTATATAGACATTTCCTAAATATATTGCTTTAAAAATGCTGCTTTGTTTGCCTGCTATGTGAACTTATTCCTCTCATTTTGTGCACTGCTATAACCACGAGACCTGTAGGACAAGTGATGTCACTCACTCAGTGCTCTTTGGCAGGATAATCAGTTCAGCTAATTGCTGTTTGCTGATAAGAGTCTGTTATCTCTCTATGTAAACACAAACACATAACACAGAGTCCATTCTCTGCAAGCATCTGCATATTATCTGATCTGCATAAGAATTGTGATACTTTTCTGGGCCTATCAGCAAGAGGGAGGGGGGCAGAAATACAGAAAGTAAGGAGAATAGACTGCAGGCAAATTGCTGAAACACTGAGATGGGAAAACCCCTTTAAGGTACACTTATGGTGGACATTAGATAAACAAGGAGATTTCATCTGGAAATGGTGATGTCCTGACAGGATAAGCTATCTATAGTGTATATTATCTTTCCTCATGTGGTCTGAACTTCAGACATGGGTCAAAGACTGTTAAGTTGTATTATGAAGACAGCACCTGCCTGAGGCTTTGCTTGGAACCACTCTCTACTAGCCATTGTCTTCTTGTAAGAGTGGCTACTACCCTGGTGGACCCAGCATGTCTATGGTCCATTCTTTACAACGGCTTCCATGAAAGCCGTCATTACAAGGATATAGCCTAAAAGACTCCAACGACCATAGTGCTCTGGTTGTTTAATCTCTCTTTGCATTCAGTCCCTTAATACTATTCTTATGGACTGTCGCTGCAAAATGTTAGACTTCACATTAACACGCTCCAACCAAGATCATATAAGTAATATGGAGAGTGTCCTTTAGCGATGTATATTATTCATATAACACAGACACCATACACTTTTCATAAACTTCTAAAAATGTGTATATAAATAGAGATACAGTTTCTGTAGGGTATAATGAACGCATTACCCACCATGGCAATCTGGGCATACCTGCGGTGACCAGCACATCTGCACACAGGGCCTGCTGGTTAAGACTGCTGGTTTCTGAGTCAATATGGAGCGTAGTCAGGCTTACAACTTCTTGTTCTTCTGTGCTTAGCTGCGCCGACCCAGCGTCGGTCTCAGTGGTGACAGGAACGGCTGAATCGTTGCTAAATGGAAATCCAGCTAAAAGACAAGATAACGTTATGAGCTGCTGCTTGCCTGCATTAATCCCTTTATTAGGCGAAGTTCACACAGTAGAATTTGTACAAAAATTTGAGGGGGATCCACCTGTGTCAGATTCCCCTCCAAGTTCCAGCCCCGCCATAGGTTTACTTAATAATTAACCTCAAGATAATAGGGGCTAATTAGTGCGAGTCTTCCGGGCCTGAAACAGGGGTGGAATATGCAGCAAGATCCAGCAGATTCTGAAAAAAACATCCATGCCTGCTCCCCACTGAAAACAATTGGAGTCTGGACGGAATATGGAGCTGATGTCAAGGTGGAATAAAATCTTTGAGAAGCTAGCCTTAGGGCTAGTTCACATGGAATCCGCCTCAAAATCCACTGCCAAAAATGGCTCCTATTGATTTCAATGGGAGAGGCTCGCTTCTTTTTTTCCGCTAGCTAGCTAGCTGCCCTATCTTGCCATGGATTCCGCGGATGAATAAGCCACGGAATCTGCGGCGCGAGGCTCCGGCCCATTCATTTGGGCCTAATGCAGAGCGGAATGCCGCGATGGGATGCCAGTGCACTGCACCGGCATCCCGTCGCGGCTATGTTCACACGCGGCATTAATGTAACTCTGTGTGAACTAGCCCTTATGGTAAGTTCACACAGACTAGCTTGCAGTTCACTTTTTTTTTTTTTTTTTGAAGAGAGAATCCAATTCAGAAAACACTTCCCTACTCTCCCATTCGTTTCAATGAAAGTCAGCAACAGATTCCTCCCGCCCCCCCAGAAACTATACCTGAGGAAGAGGCCGAGAGCCTTGAAAGCTTGTAATCTGCCTTCATTATTAGTAGCCATTAAAAAAGGCATCGACTACTGAAGACTCAAGTTTTTGTTTTAGGGTGCATTCACACTACGGAACGCCAGCGTGTATCACAGCCGTACACGCCGGCGCTACAGCAGGGCTGCCGAACACTTCCCATTCATTTCTATGGGAGCCGGCATATGAGTGCTCCCCATAGAAATGAATGGGCTGCTTCTTTCACTGCGAGCAGTCCCATTGAAGTGAATGATAAGTGCCGGCGTATACGGCAAGCTCTGCTCATGCCGAGCCGTACACGCCGGCACATCCCATTCACTTCAATGGGACTGCTCGCAGTGAAAGAAGCAGCCCATTCATTTCTATGGGGAGCGCTCGTATGCCAGCTCCCATAGAAATGAATGGGAAGTGTTCGGCAGCCCTGCTGTAGCGCCGGCGTGTACGGCTGTGATACACGCTGGCGTTCTGTAGTGTGAATGCACCCTTATATTTGAAATGAATGAGATTATCCGGCGAAATGTGAACATACCCTTACACTGCTTTCAAAGTTCATCTACTTATACCCACCCTCAAATTTTCTCCCTTCATACTGAAAAGCATTGAAGGAGTCTGAGTGGCTGTCTGAGCTCAGGAGATCGCTGCTCGCTGCACTCGCCGGAGAGGTCCACTCAGATGGGACTCCTGGGTCATCGACAGGACGCATTTGGCTATGTTTGTTTAGTGGGTCAGGCAAGTCTTTAGGAACCTCTAGACTACCAGGGCTGCTACCTCTTCTTGTCAAATTCTGGAAAACAAAAGGCCATAATAATGTGAGAATTGCTCACAATAAGATCTAGATCATCATAAGAAAGGGTAGTGCATTCTTACCGGGACCGTGCCGGACCGCAGCCTTTCAGCTATAAATTCATCCATCAGATCTGGGATGTTGGAGCTCGAGTTGATCTCACTGTTCAGTGAACTTATCTGAGGAGCTAAATCTTCTTTGGTGGCTACAAAAGAAATCATAAGACGACAATAATGGATTTTGTACTTTTAGCCAAGGCACGAACAAGCATGTTTTGGGCAGATAGGGAAAATAGACTTGTTAGGGTTGCAGCATGCGATTAAGGAAGAGGGGGAGGGGCACTACATCATAGAGCGGACAGTATGCTCGGGATTAGTAATGTCTGAAACTCTTTGCAAGGTTTCGGCAATAAGCAGTTAGTGAAATCTGGGTGGAATCCTAAAAGCAAGGTCATTCCTTGAAGCAGAGCTGGCAGGTTATAAGAAGAGAAAAGGACCACTTCAAAGAAAAAAAAATCTAAGAGGTTTCTTGAGATTCTGATTTTGGCAGATTTCCCTGATCGCTCCTACACAGCCCAAGGAAACGTCACAAATCATAAAACAAAGCAACTTTATAATAATACAAAGAAATGTAATAAGGCAACATTTAGGGCAAAATTGAGTAATAAAAGCTCCAGAGACCAAGAGATGGGAGGCGTACGTTACAGTTTCTTAGATACCTACAACCAAACCAATAAGACCCATTTGGTTCCTTAAAGATTGCTGCACGCCTCATTGCAGCCTGGTCCCTGGGACAGAAGCTTCATCCGCATGCTAATAGGGAATGTAAAATCTAATTATATTGGGGCAACACGGTGGCTCAGTGGTTAGCATTACAGCCTTGCAGCGCTGGAGTCCTGGGCTTGAATCCCGCCAGAAACAACATCTGTAAGGAGTTTGTATGTTCTCCCCGTGTTTGCCTGGATTTCCTCCCATTCTACAAAGACATACTGATAGGAAAAAAAAAAGTACATACAGTGATCCCTATATGGGGCTCACAATCTACAGTAAAAAAAAAAAATCTAACTATATTGGACATGCACAAGCACATGATTGGACATGGTGTCATCTTGAGTCTATAAACATTGCAATATACTTACTATCCATTGTGTAGAGTAACAATGTGATGAGAATGTATTATGAATGTAGACAGTGACAAAACATGAATGTTTTTAGTGGTGTGAATAAATACAATGGGGCGGGCCTATTAGCCCTGTACGCCAGTTTTCTAGTGTAAACTGTGACATAGTGTAGGTTTTCTACTTTTTAAACACGTGACAAAAATTATTCTGTGTGGCATTTTCATGCCATCCTTTCCACTTTCCTATAAGAAGAGTGGCAAGGACATGTATACTGATGTAAAGTAGCTGGTGTAAGTGCACAGCCGCGGGGAACATCTCTGAATTATGGGGAGGTGTGCGTCTGATCATTAATTAGGCACATTTTTGGCAGTGCAAAGATTATAAAGACTGGTGTACAAAATGCTGGTCTTGACAAATCCCTACAATTGGCCCCAATAATCTATCAGCGACATAGATGCAGCTTCAAGCTCTGTGATCCCAATATTATTGCTGTGCCAGGAAGCGGTGACCCTAATATATATGTTTAGGTCCCATTTGGTGTGACACTATTAAAATTTAGGAAAGAAGGGTGAGTGTATAGAGATAAAAAAAAAAAAAGGGTGTAGAAAGGAAAGAAGAATGCAAAAGAAAAATAGAGGGAAGAGTAGAAAAAAAAAAGAATAGGGAGAATAGAGAAGAAGAAGAAAAGTAGCAGAAAAGTAGAAATGAAATAGAAGAAAAAGAGAGAAAAGAACAGAAAAGAAAAAAAAAAAACAGAAGGGCACAAAGGAAACAGAAGGTAGAATACAAAATAGAAAGGTGAAAAAGAAGACTGCAGAAAAAAAAAGGGAAGGAAAGAGACAAAATGATTGACAAAGGTTACATTTTGCCGAAACACTGCGTCACTGGAATAAAATGTTCTACTGAATTTGTAACCACCATTTAAGTAATGTCCTCCATTCTTCATCCGCTTATGGGGAGTAAGAGAGTTTAGAAAGAATGTAAACTGGAATAGACAGAAGGGAAAGAAAGAAAAAACTGAATATAGGAAAAAATAAGAGGTAGGAAAGAGAAGAGAATATGTCTAAGCATAAAACATAAAGAAGAAACACTGTATATACTGTATATACTTGAGTATAAGCCGACCCGAATATAAGCCGAGGCCCCTAATTTTACCACAAAAAACTGGGAAAACTTATTGACTTGAGTATAAGCCTGGGGGGAAATGCAGCAGCTACTGGAAAATTTCAAAAACTAAAATGGTCGGAGTTTTTGGGTGCAGTAGAGCTCAGTGCTGGGGAAAGGGAGCAGTTGCTGGGTGCTGTTTTGGTTGTCTGTCTGCCCCTTTCCTGAGCTTGAGGACTGTTCCCCCCCCACCACCACACTTGGAATTAAGCCTGGCTGAATATAGGGTATTTAGGATTGAGTGATTCAGAACTTTTATTTACTTTATTTTTTTATTATATTTTTTTTAAAGCTTCTTTTTTTTTCACTATTTTATGGGAGATTCTATACATTACCATTGCTGCTGGTCATAGACACCCCCTCCCAATAAAAAATAAATAATTTTATTTTTTGTTGTTGCTTGACTCGAGTATAAGCCGAGGGGGGCTTTCTCAGTACAAAAACTGTACTGAAAAATTTGGCTTATACTCGAGTGTGTACAGTAATAAAGTTATAGCATATTGTCAAGTTAAGTGGGGATCCATCTTGCGAGGCCTGCACTGATACTACTGACCACCTATCTAACTGTAGTAGCCCCAATTACTTGGCTGAGCTATACCGGTGGCCAGACAGAAGAGATCACAGTGATCTTTGAGGGCTGCGCCCCCTTTATTCTCAGGATCAGTAGGGGTCTCAATATTCAGACACCCACCGATCATAAGCTGGAAATACCCCTGTGGGAAGACTTTAGCTATCTTTGTTATAATGACTTATTACATATAATATAGTGATAATATACACTGTAAAAATATATAACACATGTGGTCTTTTACCATTGATCTGCATGTCAGAACTATTTTATATCAGTGTGTTCGGATATCTTACAGATGAGAGGCAATACGCTTCTTCAGATTGCCTCCGTCAGGAGTATTTTCTCCTCTGCCAGCCTCAGGCAAAGAGAATGGGGCTGAGCTGCAATATTCAGTACAGCCACTGTGTGACTTATTGCCCTGATCAATATTTAACTCTTGGAAAACCCCTTTAAGCCTCTATATGATAACAGAACTCCTCCATGATCTCTAGGAAAGTGATTTACAGGTAGTGAATAGTCTAAGATAAGGCAGGCTATATTTCTTTTCCCAGATACCAGCATTCCCTCCGAGACGCACAAACTCTGTAACAACAGGGAACACTCAAAGCAAATGCTAGCAAACACTGGTGTGAGTGACGTCGTACATCGCACATGGCTTCAGCGTCAATACCTTGCGCAGTAATATGTGGCAATAACAAGTGTGATGGTGACAAGGTGACATGAGTGACAATGTGACAGGTACTGCTGGTTTATGTAAACTCACCTCATTATACACAAGGATAGTAAATATGGATATATATGTATATAAGTGATGGTTGATCACCCCTACTACTCTGAATAATGTGCAGGTTTAATCCTGGACATATGTTTTATAAAGGGAAAGGGGAGAAATCCCACTACCAGATAACTCGCCTCAAAAGCAACACATCAGGCATGCTACACTCAAATGCTTCACTGTTCTCCCTTTATCCCCCCACCCACAATATCTGCTTCAGAAGGGGGAAGGGGTGGAGAGTCAGAGTCTAATCCAATGTGTATGGCCACCCTTACTGATATTATTACTATCTTAAGACCTGTGATCGTACTAAAAAATGGGATCATGACTATTACACTTTCTCCTACCCTCCTTGGCTCTATAAGTAGTTATTCACCTTGACCCTGCCGTACCTCAAAGTAAGAGATGGGTCAAGGAGATATTTCAGCATGTTGGAAAAAGACAGTTGTCACCTAATAAATGTCTGATCACTGGGGCCCTGCGGTTAAGGAACCTCCACCAATCTCTAGATACTAGATCTCTGTTCCCACCTCACTGTAAAATCACAGTTAAGAAGAATCTAAGGACTCGTTCACACAGGGGAAGAGGGGGCAGATTCCACTAGCTTCCTTTTTTCCGTGAGCAGTATGTTTTGGCTCACAGAAAAAAAGAAGCAAGCTGCCCTTTCTTCAGGCGGATTCTGCAGCTGAGTCAGCCGCGCATCCGCTTCGCGACAGCACCCTCTGGACTAGGCCCATTCATTCGGGCCTACTCCGGAGCAGGAATCTGCGACAGTCGGTAGACGCAACAGTCGTGGCAGGCGCATTTTGGTCTTATTTTGACGCGGCTTCCCACATCAAAATAAGGACCAAAATACGCGGTCCTGTGCCCCATGTGAACTAGCCCTAAATGTAGTGCAGGCCAAGCAGTGTTGATGAGGGCGGTGGAAAAAGCTGAGCGCTGTACTCAACCCATACTTAAACAGGAACAAATGGAGAAGGAGCAAGTATGTGCAGCCGCCTCTCCATTCAGATGGATGGACTTAGGACCACCATTCTAGTTATAAGTGGGGGTCCCAGTGGTCAGAACCTCACAGATCAGTCCGCTGTTTCATTTGTGGTATACCTCCATTAAGCTGTGTTTACATGAAACTTGTTATAAAGGTTTCCAGACTCAATAACTCGTAGCCCGATTGATATGACAAGACTAAAAAGAAAAGCAGCCACGTGAAAGCCAATGGCATAGTGTATGGTAGTGTAGTGTACATAAACAAGCAGTACATAGAGTAAGAGCTGGCTGGTGGCATACATATAGCATCTATACACATGGATTATTGCATTGCAGGGTACCTGTACCAGAACACAACCAATCTAGTAAACTGCATACAGTACATAAAGAGGATCTGTCATCTCTCCTGAAATAGCCGCTTCTCTAAATATGTGTATTTCCTATGAAATGGGCAATTCCTCCAATTATTTTTCCCCAAATCTGTGCCATTCCTCTAGTTTTCTTCCTGAATATTATTGAATACACTGACGACTGGGTGTTACCGTTCCCTTTGCCAAAGGGGTGTTTCCCTATGAAGCCCGATACCGATTAGATAGCAACGGACTGTATAAAGGTAGTGTGCAATGGTAATACCTGGTGGTCAATTTATTTGTAGATATTCAGGAGGGATAACATATTATTAAAGGGATTCTATCATTAAAATTTTATTTTTTCTGCCACCACGTTGGAATATCCTTAAGAAAAGCTATCCTTCTCCTATCTTTAGATGTCTTCTCAGCGCCGCCATTCCGTAGAAATACCAGTTTTCGTTGGTATGCAAATGAGTTCTCTCGCAGCTGTGAGAGTACTCATTTGCATACCAACAAAAACCGGGATTTCTACCGAACGGCGGCCCAGAGAAGTCATCTAAAAGTAGGAGAAGAATAGCCTTTCTTACGGCTATTCCGACGTGGTAAAAAACCACAATTTTAATGATAGAATCCCTTTAAGGATTATTTTACGTTATCTTGACAGACTTTTTAGGAGAGATCATCTATAAAGGGGTTTTCCAGGCATATTAATTGAGGACCTATCTTTAGGATTGTTGTAAATTTAAGACAGACAGAAGTATAACAACCAGATGATCAGTGTGAATGGGACTGAGCTGAAATCAGATCCTGCGACCAATGTGTCATCAATTTAGAAGTCCCGGAAAACCCTTTAAGTACATCACAAATTGTGACCTCTCCCATCATGTCTGCTTTAGTAAATAGTCTGTTGCCCATGAAAGGACAATGCTGGAACAGATTTTATTTTAGACATCTACCTGGTACCATTCCTCTGTTAATCCTCCTAGAAAAGAATAAACAGACTGACAATCGGTATTACCATTCCATTCATCAATAAGTTGCCTCCTTTCCCATGTAGATTACTCTAAGGTTGGCCAATGAGAATGACTATAATGGCCAACGTGGGCTAAAATGTGTATGGCCTGGTCAGTGAAACAATTATTCACTAGATGATTTTTTCATTCAACCAACAACTTACTTCCGTCTAATGTCTATAGACGCTATTGGTACCAGTGTCCAGTTGTCAATTATACATTTCCAGGAGGAATAAGAGAGGGACGGCAGAATGTGGAGTTCTAAGTAAAGATGTTCTAAAACTGTACAGCAAGTATGTACATAAGACATATTCAGAGAGCTGACAGATCCTTGCGTTTTGGATGCATCATTGCTTGTTACGCTGTATAATGCCTGACTGGATATGATGTTATGTTATGACTGTGGAGAATATTTAATTTAATATATCGACGAACATATATTATTGGTCTGAAACCGCAGAACTTGTGAAAGCATGAATTACCAACACTGTAAAACAAGGCACTAAACACACACAAATGACGCACTTAACGCCACGTTCACCCTAAAGCAAGGTTTCACACTTTATACGCAGATATAAGTTATATGTAGATATAATCTTCAGAAAGTTGCGAAATGTATTATATTACTTATGGTTTTCAGTTCCTGCATATATGGTATTTCCTGTATTAGATATCACAGCTGCATTCAAAATCCTTCTGGTTGTTATTGGAAACGGACTACAAGCGCGTTGACAGACACACCAGTAAAGGATTAGTAGAGTCCCAATAATGTTGGCAGCTTTTCAAATAGACTATAATCCATATAAAACACCAGGATGCCAATCAGGGGGGAAAGAACTGTCTAAACATCTTATGCAGGGTTCACACCTGCGCCCGATCTACGTTTTCAGGTTTCCGTCTTCTGCTGACAGAAGACGGAAACCTGGCAGACCGTGTCTGGCCGTGAGCGCTTTGTGCTCTCTTCGGCGAAACAGTTTTTTGTTCTTTTTGACTGGACACAAAGTCCTGCATGTCCGACTCTGTGTCCGGTAAAAAAAAACCTGTTTCACCGCGGAGAGCACAAAACGCTCACCGGCGCTCACGGCCAGACACTTTCCAAACCCAGTCAAATGAATGTGTTTGAAAAATGACTGCAGGTTTCCATCTCCTGTCCAGTTTCGGGCAGGAGATAGAAACGAGCCCTTAGTTATGTACACATTAATTAATTAGACATACCTATCAATCTTTTTACTTTGTGCCAGAGGTTTGGTACAATTCCAGCATACACTGACGCATCTAAAACCTCACCTTTTCTTTGCAAACCTTTTCCTTTTTCAGCAAATTCCAACTCTTTCTTAGATGAGGCAAAACAACTTTGTCATAAGTAATAAATGGGTGAAAATTAAGAATCTGGCTTATTCAATAACCCCCCCCAAGGAATGTTTTTGGCTCTTTAGGGAGCGTTCACACTACCGTCAGTGTCCGACAGGTAGTGTCCGCTCCTAGTGTCCGTTCAAAATCTCGTACGGGTTTTTCTGTCTGCTTCAAAAGTCGGACATCTTTACAAACGGACAGTTAAGGACAGGCAGGGAGTGCAAAAGAGCGCACCCGATGCCCATTGAAATTAATGACAGGTGCCACGGACACAGCTAGTGTCCGCTCCTAATGTCCGTGCCAGATTTTGAACGGACACTACCTGTCGGACACAGACTGTAGTGTGAACGCCCCTAAGTCTACATAATTGTGAATGCAGCTCTAGAGTATTATATGCAGGTCCTGTAAAAATAATGTAATACAATATTTTCCATGAAAATTCAATTTATATACTGCATGAGTGTGAAACATTGCACAAAGGTGGACATACACTGTAATCTAGGAGCCTGTTCTCATATCACCATCTAGGTTCATAACGCATGGTATGTACATGACAACATGAATCACATGCAGGAAAAAAAAAATGGATGGCAAAGCAGGCATCAGGATCATTGCTCACTATAGGTGACTAGAGATATAAGATCACAGAATATAATGATGTGCCTTCAGTCAATAATGAAAAACTATTATCCCCAAAATGTACAGGCAGCTCGGCCAAAGTTCATGTATACCAATGAGAGTGAAGACACCCAATGTGCATTCTGCTTGTGCCACCAGTGTCTACATTTACATTGTTAATTTATTTATCAATTACTCCTTGTTCTCCTGTTAGCTGCGGTGCCGTTTTACAGGTTTCCGCGCCAAACCGTGTCAAGTAACTAGCAATAGTCAATAAATGAGTAACGGTGTAAGTGAAGACACCAGCAGCACGGACAGGCGTGTGGATGGATCAGCATCGGGTGTCTTTACTCTGGAGGTGACTGGCTGTCGAATAGGTGTGACTTTGGGGGCAACACAGTGGCTCAGTGGTTAGCACTGCAGCCTTGCAGCGCTGGAGTCCTGGATTTGAATCTTGCCAGGCACAACATCTGCAAGGAGTTTGTATGTTATCCTCGTGTTTGTGTGGATTTCCTCCCATACTACAAAAAGACATACTGATAGGAAAAAAAAAGAATATACATTGTGAGCCCTATATGGAGCTCACAATCTACATAAAAAAAAAAAAAAAAAAAAAAAAAAGTGCTACCTGGCGCCAGTCTGTATACTTTTGCCTACCACCTGTCAAGTTCATTTGGGACACTAAACTATCCACAGCTCCTTATAGACCAGTTTGGTGTTCCAAATCACCCTGTTTGAAAAACATCCATGAATGCATTAAAGAAAAACCCAAAAAGTTATTAGTACCTACTAGTGTTGAGTGAGTAGTACTCGATCGATTACCACGCCGGCATAGGAATGCGTGTAGTCAGCCGAACACCAAGGAGTTAAATGCATCGAATATTTGAAGCGTTTAACCTCTTGGTGTTCAGCGGTTTACACGTATTCCTATGTTGGCGAGGTATTCGATCGAATACTACTCGCTCAACACTAGTACCTAGAGTTGAGTCTCATCGGACTTATCTCTGGTGCTCCCAATGCCTATGGGGTTATACAGTGAAGCTGAGGACATACACCCCGGCCTCACTGCACATTCGCCTGAGTAGTGGCACATACACACTGAAGTCGTCATGTACAGCTCTGACTTACACCGGCAGGGTGAGTATAAGGGCTCCTTCACACGGCGTAAGCGCGCCGCTCATACGCGCGCTTCCCATTGAAATCAATGGGCTCTGTTTTGAAGTGACGCGCTCGGACACGTGTATACTTGTCTAAATGAGCGGCGCGCTTACGCCGTGTGAAGGGGCCTAAAGCTTTCTTATTTGTAGTGCAGGCTTGCATGGCTTTACAACAGGGATATTTGGGATACTAAACTCCTAGTGCATAAAGAAATGTGGGTGGTTTAGTGTCCCAAATAGCCCTGACGGGTTCTCTTTAAGAGTATTATGGCTTATACTTTATTACTTTCTGAATCAATTCATCACAAGTTTCAAGATCTCTGTTTGCACTCATACAGTAAGGACCTTTAGGCTATATTTACACAACTCTGCTGATTCCCTCCAGCCTTTCACAGCCAATTTGTATCCCTTGTGAGATATTTTTCATAGAATCATTCATGTCATTAGGTGCGTTTAGCCCTATTTTCCTTTTATCACAGATGACCAGGCCGAGAACCTCTGTTGTCCGAACCTTCCTAGTCATGCATGTGCATGGCTCTATACAAGGAGAAGATCTCATAACCAGCAAAAATCCAGATGGGACATCTGCAGCGTACCCCCTATGGGTGAACATAGCCCAACTGTACCAAGTCATGTACCAGGGTGCTCATCACATGGCTAGGATAGACTAGGGAAAAGAATGCAATAGCTCTGCATCAGGTTTAGCACCACGTCACAAGGGAAAGCCACTGCTTGACTCAAGTGACCCTCACCCATCTATTTGAGAGGCTGGATTGATATGCTAGATTCTGGTGAAAGTCTAAAGAGGTTCCTACTAAATGACAGCAATCAGAGATCTTGAACATTGTGACATAATACAGAAAATATAGTGGAAAATTGTCTAAACTTTCAATATGCAAACTTAACTAGAAACTGGAGTACTTGATTAATGCCCCTGATGCCTGGTGTTCTCTGAGGGTGCTGGCAATGTGATATACCTGCATCATGCACTTTAGTGGTGATACCAGGACAGGCTGACGTAACCATTACATACATGTATGACACGACTCCTCCCCCCCCCACAATTCACCGTGTAACCAATGAGTAGTTACACGCAACAAAACGAGACGACCGCAGGACAAAACAATGAACAGAAGTGATCCCTGGCTATCAAGCGAGAATGCCATAATAGCCAGGAAGTGACAGCACTCACCTCACAGGGAGGGGTGTTATTAGTACAGAAAGCAAAGATGCCGAAAAAGGTAAGGGAGGTACAACACTTTCAGAAAGGTTATATCAGCCACAAGGGAGTCACATGCAAAGATCCCAGAGAGGGTTTCAACGAGGCATGGGTGAGGTAGAAGCGGCAAGTCATCCCAAAAGAAGCTCCTGATTGCTGGCAGCTGGGTTTTTTTCGGCTGCAATACAAAGCCAAACGGGTGCTGCATCTTTGCGTGCGCTCGGGGAACACTTCCCAAGGCTGAAGGATCTCACCTGCTGCCTTCCTTCCAAAATAGCCCATTACATGACCGTACAGGTCCTTCAGTGGAGCCTCGGCTGCCGTCCTTTGCTGCTTCTGCAGGGACACGCTGGCCTTAGGTTTTGAGAGAGCATGAACAACAGATTTATATACGCCTCCTATAGACGCATGAGAAGAGGCTCTCTCTTGACTGCTAGACCGTGGCCTGGTGCGGCTAGATTCCTTTGGAACTTGTGAGGGCGGGTAGGGAAGATCAGTTTGGTCAATACTTGTCTGGCTAACTCCTGACGCTACTCTTACCGCACCCATGGCAGCATATGCCGTGGGCTTCCCTGTATCTACGACAATGGAGGAGTTTGAAGTCAAACCACTTAACTTCCGCAGCCTGACTTTCCAAGGGGCATCTTTGTTCTCCATGGAGTTGTAGAAAAGCACGGCCTCAGTTGAAGGACGGAAAGAGACCTGCACAGTGTGGCGTTTCCGGCGAATTGCTTTGGCCTTGTGCGTGACAGATTCACACAAGTTCTTTATGTTGGCCCCATGTTCACCGCCAGATGATTGCAGATCAGGTACCTCATCTTCCTCTGCCGCAGCGGCTTGTCTAAACAGACCTCTCTTCCGGTCACCATGCTCCAGGGCAGATTTACTTTCGCATAACTCTGCATCAGCCTGTATCCTCACGTGAACGTCCCTGGATACCCTACCAGGTACCTTCAATCCACCAGATTTCCTAACTACATGCCCTTCTATACCTGAACCACTATCACTGTGTATGTGATGGAGCCCCTCAGATAATACTGAAGGACCCTCTCCTTTAGTGCACAACTCTGACTCATCAAGGTGTTCTGTTTTATGATCCACCTTCCTTTTTTCCATCCCATCGCCTTGCACAGTTGGCTCTTTTATATACCCCCTTAAACAAGGTAAAATATCTCCTCCCTCTAATTCCTCATACCAGCCCTGCTCAATTTCTGCATCTGTCAATTCAGCTGTGCCAGTCAGTTGGCAAAGGTGATCATATATACTGCCATCCGGCTGTGTTAGGGATGCTTCCTGACAGTGTGTGTTAGCAAAAGGGGGGTCCAAAGTCTGAGGGGAGGAATGGTCTGCGACTGACACTGCACCTTTCACTCTCTCAGCTGCAATGGGTCCCAAGATGTCAGATGTGCTGCTGCTGCGAGGTAAAGTTGATGCTTCCTCATTGGCTCCTCCAAAGGTCTCCATAGGAGTCTCCTCGCTCTGCGAATAATGCCTTACTCGGGGAACTCGTGGATGGACGGGGGCATCATCCATTTCTGACAGACAGAAAAGAAAAAACATTGTAAACAGTTTATATTTGCACAACCCAGAAAAAATAAAATGTTACTTTGTTGGTAAGATCTCAAAGCTGTGTAGAAAGAAGTCATGTCATGATAAAACAATGACATTCAGGTGAAAGAGAGGTAACTTTACAAAGTTTCACTACTTCTTTATACACAGACGATCAATACATTTCATTGCAGGCACTGGAAGATAAGGGTTAACAATCCGGGCTGGGGAGGCATGATGTTAGTATGCAGGCCTATACAAAAATGTCAGCATGCAGAGGTAGGCAACTGGCTCAAAAGCTAGGGCAAAACCTTAATACTTCTAGTAAAAATTGAGGTTAATATCGGCAGAAACGTTCAGGATCAGATTTACAGTCTACATATTAATTTCTATAGGCAAGTGTTGTGGGCATGCTCTATGATTTGGGCAATGGTGACAAGTGTGCAGTGAGAAGAAGGAGGTGAGATGTCCCTGTCACCTACTATCAAAGTAATGTGATCCTGTGTTATCCGCTCCTAGCTTTAGGATATAAGTGTTGCCTTTTGTTGTGATATTTTGACCATTGAAAAGTGATCTCTACAGAGCAAGAACTGTAGCCTATAGTGACACTTATTAGAGAGTGTGAAACCGCATGGTGTCAGGAAGATTGCTAATCATTCACCCCAAAAAAAACAAACACAGGATCTGTTTGATAGTATTGATGAGCGAGTACTGTTGGGATCAGCCGATCCGAACAGCACGCTCGCATAGAAATGAATGGACGTAGCCGGCACACGGGGGGTTAAGCGGCCGGCCGCCGTCAAAGCGGAAGTACCAGGTGCATCCATTCATTTCTATGGAGCGTGCTGTTCAGATCGGCTGATCCGAACAGTACTCGCTCATCTCTAGTTGATACTAATTCTGTGCAATGGATTATACTGGAGATATACAACAGATAAGTGAAACTGCTCTGCCACCTAGTGGTCACATTTGGCAAGTCTTTCATCCTAATGACTACTATTCCTTAAAAGGGTTTTCCCATGAACATAGCTAAATATAAATTTGTAGACAAAAGTTAAGACATTTTTGCAAATATAAATAACATAAAATTTCTAGAATTTTAAAGATTTTTGGGAGCCATCTTAGCGGTGACAATCTTTTGTCTTGATCGGTTGACAAGTTTCTGCATTTATGGCTGTAACCTTTAGCAACCAATCGAGACAAAAGCCTGTCAACCACTTTTAGGCCTCGTTCACATGGGGCAAGAGGAGGCGGATTCTGACACCGAATCCACCTCAAAATCCTCCCCCTCATAATAGAGGTCTATGTAAACCGCTAGCTTCCTTTTTTCCATGCGCAGCATGTTCTGGCTCACGGAAAAAAGAAACGAGCTGCCCTTTGTTCAGGCGGATTCCGCAGCTGATTCAGCCCTAGTATCCGACTCGCGACTGCAACCTCCGGACTAGGCGCATTCATTTGGGCCTACTCCAGAGCGGGGAAGCTGAGACTGTCCATTTCTGATGTGGCTTCCTGCATCAGCATCATGACCAAAATACTCGGTCCTGTGCCACGTGTGAACGAGGCCTAAAGCTAGGTTCACACCTCCGCTCAGTCTCCGACTGGGTATTCTGTTCCCCATTCCGATTAAAAATACGGAGAGAAAAGTCCAGCATTTGAATCCCCATTTTTTGCCCTTTTCCCACCCACGAGTCTCTGAAGGTAACCACTTTTTTAAGGTTTCTGTTTGAGATGGGGGGCCTAACCGGACAACCCGAACGGAAACCGGAACGCTAGTGTGAACCTAGCGTAAGTAAAGGCCTAAAATAAAATGCTTTTAATATTTGAGGCACCTAGAATGTTTGGCCTGGGGGTCCTCAAAAATATAATAATTCAGGTACTAGTACTAGAAATACTAGCAGTAATTTAGTGTAAAGTGGCCCTCCAGGCTTTGCCTCCGTTTACGAGTGACATATAAGGGGAAATATAAAGGCAGGTTAAACGAGTGCAGAGTTTTAGCTGATCGCACTCATTCCAGCCTGAAATTCAGAAGTGAAAGTGAAAGGACTTCTATTTGACAATGATGTAAAAGGGAGGTCTAGTAGTCTGCATTCTAAAATCCTTGTTCCCTGGCTATAAAGACATCAGCTCCCAATGCACTGACTTCCAGGTGATCCTTGAGTCCACGACACCACCCCCAGAAGAAGGTTTGCATGCCGAAACGCGCATCGAGGCAGTGTCAGAGGTCAATGGTCAAAGGCATCTGACGTTTGTCAGTGTGGGCATGTACTCCTATTTGTGGAGGTGTCCACATATGGTAATGCTGAGCAGTATTTAGTATTATGTGACCTATTCCTTATAGCATATTTGGATGCCACTTGTTACTCGGACTAGGTTCTCTATACTTATATAGGTAATTTGTTTATTTTCTTTGCTTGTGAACTTGTTGGTCTGCCATGTATTCTACTTAGACCACACAGGTAGGTGTTGTATACCCTGAATACATTTACGGTATTTAATATATTTGATATCTGCTGTTTAGCTAATATAACCATTTCCATCACTTTTTGCCCATTTTTTGTCTGTAGCTGTCAGTCTGGCAACGTTGTATATTGTATTTTGTTATCTTTTATCTTGTATTATATGAGATATGTATTTTCAATAGAGATGAGCGAATACTATTCGAAACTATAGTTTCGAATACCTCGCTCTCATAGGAATGAATGGAAGCGGCCGAAGACCAACGGGTTAAGCACCGGCCGCTAACATGCATTCCTATGGAGCGAGGTATTCAAATTCTACTCTAATCTTCAATAAACATTTTTCATATTTTTCTAAAACATATTTCTGATTATTTTGAGTACCACCTTTTTCTGTATTCTCCACTCTTTGGTATATGGTGGTACGCTATTTGTGGTAAGCGTCCGTTTTGGATTGATGGGTTATGACTTATGTATATGGGATTTCTTTTTCTCAGCACTATACCCATTAGTAGTTAATATGCCATGTCTGTGTTTATAGAAAAGGCAGACAACCAGAGAAGGCAGAGATCCGCTGAGCTTTGTCTCAAAATATCTGTAAGATCTGTGGTTATAGCCCTATTATCGGGATTATTCTCAGGAGCCTACGATCCCAAGAACTACTACAATTCCACCATGTATTGTCAACATTGGAGAACACCAGGCTGTTACATCCTGAAGATCTTCAGTGTCTGGTACATCGCACCCTGGACAGGAGCGTGGATAGGTGAGTAAATTATTGGCCGCTACCTATTGCAACAATCCAAAAGGTACCAGCCTAACATATGGCTATGTGGGGGTCATATACTGTGTGGGAGCTATGTTATGTGTTGGGGGCTAGTAATCCACATTAAGTGACATCAATTTGTCACGTCTGCAGCCAGAAGGTCCCCAGTACTCTATAGCTGCAGAGTGCTGCGGCCCTTCTAAAGACAGTATAGGGCTCCTTAACTGGGTGGCCTCATAAGCCCCCTCGCCACACTACAGTCTCCAGATGTAGGGAATTTCATACTTCTCTCTTCTTCCTGCAAAGCCCTGATGTGGCGCCCAGCTGTGCACCTCTTTTAATGTCCTTCCATTTATGATGTCTCCCGCTCTATGGTATCGTTTGCGGTATTATAATACAAGTGACAGGGTAGCCTGCAGGACAATAGAAGAGGTGCACAGCCGGGTGCCACTTCAGGGCTTTACAGGAAAAAGAAGCATGTATCGAATTCACCAGAGTTGTGTGGCCTGGACTGTTTGTGATGTAATTTGAGGTGGGATGGGGAGAACTATTACCTGTGGGTGTCACCAATATCTATGTGGGGGCGAATAGAACATTATTACCTATGGGGAGATAATTAGGACAACATTACCTATGTGTAATTAACATTATAATAACATCAGCCTTATGGGTGCCTTCAACGGGCTACAAACTGGCATAGCTACGGTCGAAGAATTACTAACAGCCCTTTAAAAACAACCATAAATCTGATGCAACCCTCGGCGAAAATGAGTTTGCAGCATGGATCATTGTGTAAAGGTGATAGAAGTTGTTGGAAAGGCATAAAAATACATTTACAAATCATTTCATGTGAAAACTAAGAGCCGTCCTGTAACGTACAGGCGACAGACCTCGAGCTTACATGGTGCTAGAATAAAAGATTAGCATATCCAAGTCATAGGCACAGAAGTAAATGAATCAACATGGCAAGTTAGTGCAAAAACAGCATTTTTAATAGTGCATATCAGACATTCTCACAACGTTTGCCCTTTGGATGGTGCACTGCATCCCAGGTGTATTGTCATTTATACGATTTCAATTGAAGACAAGAGACCTAAATAAGGTGACTGAACCAGACTGAATACACCAAGTACTACAGCGTGGCTTGGAAATGACACCAGAACTTGCATGCAGGAAGATTGTCAAGGGAAACTCATCAAAATTTTACAGGGATTTGTGTTTAAGTTAAATCAGAGCTGTCAGTTTTGTTGATCTTTATGGAATGGTTAAAGGTGTTCTGCATGGAAACATAGCTGAGGGCGGGGTCACATCTGCGCCCGTGCGCGCTTTAAGCAATCCTGCAGGGTTTCCGTCTTCTGCCCCGAGAAACTGGACAGGGGACGGAAACGCTGCAGTCGGTTTTCAAACCTATTCAAGTGAATGGGTTTGAAAAGTGAGTGCCCGTCAGTGTATTGTACCTCTCCGCGGTGAAACCGTTTTTTATAACTGGACACAAAGTCAGACATGCAGGACTTTGTGTCCGGTTAAAAAAAAATGGTCAGGGGACCAAGTACATTGGTAGCAAAGTTTATCCAGTGCACGGAACATACTGGTAAGCCTTATTTTTCCCTGCATAACCCCTTTAAATCCAGCTGTCAATTTACTCATTCATTTCCAGGAGGAATAACAGAGTAAATATGCCCCAATATATCTAAGCATAGTTTACTATGAAACAGTTTACTTCCCTGGTCCCTTACATGAACAAAGCAGTAGTACACATGCCAACCACAATTCCATTCAGTTCAACGGCACAGAAATAGCCGAGTACAGAAGTCAATGGAGAGGTGGTCATACATGCACACTACTGACCCATTCACACAAGATGACTTGGGGACCCCTGCTCTTGTAATTGATCTGTCTGGGTCACAGTGATTGCACCCCCTGAGATCAGGTACTTCACGTTATTGGTCCGATTGCATTCTGACATATAATGGTTGGTCTCCTGCAATAATGTGACCAGTAGGAAATTTACAGTCACCATCACAGGCTGCAAGTATTGGGCCATAAGGAGGTCAGAGAATGTCTGATAGCAGTGAATAGAGAACGTGCATAGAGGGAATAAGCGCAGAGCTTGCACCCTTCTCTTTCTACACAGTCTAATGCTCTCCTCTTTTCTGTGTGAATACAGGGGGGCTGCAGACAGTGGGAAGGGGTGCAGACAGAGGTGCCACTACCTGACAGCTCATCGGAAAGCAGAGTGAGAACAATATCAGGCAGAAGGGGTTTGGAAGGATGGATCAGGACAGGTGCACTTTTAGCGCTGCGGATAGAGGCTGATGGCAGGGCACTGTCCCCAATGGATCGGCTCCTCATGGCTTTAAAAAAGAAGACAGAAAGACAGGAGAGATCGGGGAGAAGAGGGACCGGAGAGGAAAGAGAAATGACTGATGAGAGTGCAGCAAAACCACAAGAAGCAGCAGAAAGTGAAAATATGCACATGGAGAAACTCTACAACATTGTGTGCTCTTATGGAGACGGACAGACATGTGGCGGTGGATCTACAGAGCAGGCGGAGAAACAAGAAAATGGCAAAACAGAGAGAAGGGTAAAAAACAGAAAAATATACCACAAACAGTAAAATCACATTGATGCATGACACATGGAAAGCAGATGAGGCACTAGTGGAAATATTCAGCTTCTGAATGCTCTCCTGTGTAGTATAGCTCTAACCTGGTCGTCCCTCCATGCAGAAGTCATACCAACAGGCAGGCTGTGAAAGAGTACAACACTCTTTTTCTGACAATTTTGCCCCCAAATGAGGGGACCCCAAAATGTATCTTTACAGACTACTGTGTGTACGACTTCGAGAGAGGAAAACAAAACATGCCCTTTAAGGCTCCATGCACACAGAGGGATCCGAACTGGAAAATCCAATCTGAATATCAGCCAGATTTTAGTCCTTGCATCACAGTGACATACAATGCCAGGAGTCCCTCACTCACTGCAGTTCTAATTTCGTATACTATATACAGTATAGGACAATGCAGCGATGATGAGAGAGGGATTTCTGACATTATATAGCATTGAGTCTGCCTGCGAAATCTGGCCGATGTATGGGCTGGATTCCTCCATGTGCATAGGGTCTCCGGTGCCCATAAACCTTCAACAGCTGTCAACTGATCCTACTGAAACCTCCCTACCCCATACATTAGCAATCACATGTCTAAGGGAGGGGATTAAGCTGCTCTAGACACCTCTGGAGGATTTTGTATATTACAATTTATTAAGCTTAATCCTCGGTTAACCTGGCATGATCTGTCAAGGGAGAGATGGCACACCCCATACACATAATAGAGCTGGGCCTGATGAACCCCAATCTTACTCTTACATGTGTGGGCATCTAAAAGGGTGACATTATGGAACAACCCCTTTAAATGAGATGCTGGGTGACTTTTCATAAAACAATAATCAAGAAATATTACTAAGGGAGTCTGTCATCATAACCCATCATATCATAGATTGATAGGCTATGGTCACCTGAATCAAACTGAGTTTTCTTCTTGTGAATTGGAGTCCGTGCTGCAGAGATATTGCTGATTTTGTCAATATTCAAATTAAGATCTTTGGAGAAATGAGGATGCTGTCATTGCTCCAAAGTAATGAGCTGCAACGCTGCTAGATTATGGTGACAGACTCCCTTTAAGAATTCAATATTGTTAATACTGCATGGTAAGGGAGAACCATGCCATCATCAGATTATGTCTGCATGAGTGACACACTGGGACACAAGTGACTACAAAACTAGATTATTTAGGTAGGGGTAGGAGCATTCAGTGTGAAATACCCCAGGGTAATAGTTATAACTAAAGGGGGTTCTCAGAAACTCTAACACTATTCTACCACAGTCTTATATTTCATAGGCTGGAGTCTACACTCTGTGACCACCGCCAATCCGAACAATGAGGGGGAAGAGTGCAAAACCTCCATTGTTCTGATCAGCAGGGTCCTGGAGTCTTAAACCCCACACGAAAAGCTAGTTCACACGGGCAAAGAGGGGGCGAATTATGGTGCGGAATCCCCGTCATAATCCGCCCCCCTCACAATGGTGGTCTATGGAGACCACTAGGTGTTCTTTTTTCCGCTAGCAGCATGTTACTGCTCATAGAAAAAAAAAGAAAACTGCCCATTCTTCAGGCGGAATCCGCAGCTTGTCGAGCCGCGGAATCCGCCTCATGGCAGCATCCTCTAGAGTCAGCCCATTCATTTGAACTTATTCCGAAGGGGGAAGCCGCGACTGTCGGAAGCCGCGACAGTCATGGCAGGCGGATTTTGGCCCGAGAGTGATGTGGCTCCCCGCGTCACTCTCAGTGCCAAAATCCTCCCTTCCGCTACCCATGTGAACGGGACCGAACACATCCTATTAACAGGCCATTAATGTAGAGGACCCCTTTAATAGCAAAGAATACTAAAAGCTTTCTAGAATAGGTGCACAACTAATAAATGTACACTAAAGTATTGCTATGGAATGATTTGCATCTTGTGATAATGCATTTCCATATATAAAATAACTGGCCAGTTCCAGGTAAATAAAGCTTATACACTGCATTATATTTATTACCAACAATGAAGAGAAATGTTCACAATTTACATTCAAAGACTGAGAACCTATTCTAGATCTATAGCTCTACTGGCAAAGCTCTGGTACATTGTACGCAGAATGTTATCAGAGAACTTTCTAACCCTTTGAATGAAAAAAAGAATTTTGCATTCTCTGACAGCAAGCAGAGATCTAAAAGAATGTGAGACAGTCAAACTAAAGGTTTATCAGAAAGTTTTAACCAGCTTGATATTTTTAATAGCATGTATTTTGAGCTTAAAGAGGACCTTTCATGTCCTCAGGCACATGCGGTTTTATATACCACTGGAAAGCCGACGGCCGCGGAAACCACAAAACGCTCATGGGCAGACACTGTCTGCCAGGTTTTCGTCTCCTGTCGGCAAAAGACGGAAACCCACAAAGCAGAGACCAGGCGCAGGTGTGAAACCGCCCTTAGCATCATGGCTGGGCAATAAGGAATGCCCCTTCTGACAGTACAGGGCTATGGACAGTACTGTCAGGAGGGTCGTTCCTCACAGCCCGGCTAGACTGTCAGAAACGCCCTTCTGACAGTGAAGAGGTATCGGTAAAATCTTGACCTGGGGCACATAGCGCTGAATTCAGGCTCTCTAGCGGTATAAAAAAAATGCAGTGTGTAAGTTTCATTTACATAGAATGGGAAAATGTTTTTATTAAAGTTTAACTAAACTTTCAAACAACTTTTGATTTCCTTGCAGTATGTGTGTCATGAATAATTTTAGTAATATGCTTTATTAACAGCAGTCCCCACTTCTCATTGTGTACTGTGTATGAGGGCGGGGGAGGGTCGCTTCAACCGGCTATATCTCAGGTATTATAAAACTGAGAAACTTGCTCCAGATATATCAATGGTCGTAGTTGCAGTCTACAGTCATGGCCAAAAGTTTTGAGAATGATACAAATATTAATTTTTTACAAAGTCTACTGCTTCAGTTTTCCTAATGGCAATTTGTATATACTCCAGAATGTTATAAAGAGTGATCAGCTTAACAGCAATTACTTGCAAAGTCAATATTTGCCTAGAAAATGAACTTTATCCCCCAAAACACATCTCAACATCATTGCAGCCCTGCCTTAAAAGGACCAGCTAACATCGTTTCAGTGATTGCTCCATTAACACAGGTGTGGGTGTTGATGAGGACAGGGCTGGAGATCAATCTGTCATGATTAAGTAAGAATGACACCACTGGACACTATAAAAGGAGGCTGGTGCTTGGCATCATTGTTTCTCTTCTGTTAACCATGGTTATCTCTAAAGAAACACATGCAGTCATCATTGCACTGCACAAAAATGGCCTAACAGGGAAGAGTATCGCAGCTAGAAAGATTGCACCTCAGTCAACAATCTATCGCATCATCAAGAACTTGAAGGAGAGAGTTTCCAATGTTGCAAAAAGGCTCCAGGGCGCCAAAGAAAGACCAGCAAGCGCCAGGACCGTCTCTTAAAAGTTTTTCAGCTGCGGGATCGGGCTACCAGCAGTGCAGAGCTTGCTGAGGAATGGCAGCAGGCAGGTGTGAGTGCATCTGCACGCACTGTGAGGCGGAGACTCTTGGAACAAGGCCTGGTCTCAAGGAGGGCAGCAAAGAAGCCACTTCTCTCCAGAAAAAACATCAGAGACAGACTGATATTCTGCAAAAGATACAGGGAGTGGACTGCTGAGGACTGGCGTAAAGTCATTTTCTCTTATGAATCCCCTTTTCGATTGTTTGGGACATCTGGAAAACAGCTTACGCTAGGTTCACACCTGCGTTCACGGTCTCCGTTCTATGGTTTCCGTCTTCTGCATGCCAGAAGACGGAAACCATAGACCGGGTCCGGCCGTGAGCGTTTTAGGCCGGACACAGAGTACTGCATGTCCGACTCTGTGTCCGGATTATAAAACCCGGTTTCGTGGCGGAGAGCGCAAAACGCTCACCGCCGCTCACGGCCGGACATCTCTCTCACCCATTCAAATGAATGGGTGAGAGAGACTCCTGCAGGTTTCCGTCTCCTGCTCTGTTTTAGGCAGGAAACGGAAACCTCAAGTACGGAGAGGGCAAGGCAGATGTGAACGAGCCCTTATTCGGAGAAGACGAGGTGAGCGCTACCACCAGTCTTGTCTCATGCCAACTGTAAAGCATCCTGAAACCATTCATGTGTGGGGTTGCTTCTCAGCCAAGGGAATCGGCTCTCTCACAGTCTTGCCTAAAAACACAGCCATGAATAAAGAATGGGACCAGAATGTCCTCCAAGATCAACTTCTCCCAACCGTCCAAGAGCAGTTTGGCGATCAACAATGCCTTTTCCAGCATGATGGAGCACCTTGCCATAAAGCAAAGGTGATAACTAAATGGCTCAGGGAACAAAACATTGGGTCCATGGCCTGGAAACTCCCCAGATCTTAATCCCATTGAGAACTTGTGGTCAATCATCATGAGATGGGTGGACAAACAAAAACCTACAAATTCTGACAAAATGCAAGCTTTGATTGTGCAAGAATGGACGGCTATCAGTCAGGATTTGGTCCAGAAGTTGGTTGAGAGCATGCCAGGGAGAATTGCAGAGGTCCCGAAGAAGAAGGGTCAACACTGCAAATATTGACTCGCTGCATTAACTCATTCTAACTGTCAATATAAGCTTTTGTTACTCATAATATGATTGCAATTATATTTCTGTATGTGATAAAAAACACCTGACAAACACACATAAAAACCAGAGGGCAGCAGATCATGTGAAAATATAAGATTTGTGTCATTCTCAAAACTTTTGGCCATGACTGTAGTAATAGAACTGCATCCGTATCAGGAGACCATGAGAATTTCCTCTTTCATAGGACACCAAAAGTAAGTTTCTCCATTTTATAATACCTGAAAAATAGCCTTTTCAAGTGACTCCTCTCTACCCCCATTTCCTCTTAATACACAGTGAGAAGCAGGGTCTGCACTCAATATGGAAGTAAG
This sequence comes from Leptodactylus fuscus, assembly GCF_031893055.1. Lineage (NCBI taxonomy): Eukaryota > Metazoa > Chordata > Amphibia > Anura > Leptodactylidae > Leptodactylus > Leptodactylus fuscus. The sequence continues at coordinate 117,281,097 of NC_134271.1, read as the reverse complement.
GGAAAGAGAAAAATGCAGGATTTCACAGAAAGGAGACATAATTTGTTAATAAAGTATAATATAAAATTTATTCATGAAAACTAAAAGTTGTCCAAGAGTTTAGGTCCGCTTTAAGAAGCACCGCACGCTAGATCACACTATATTTTATATACTGAAATGAGAAAATAACAGGCAGCTCTGCACACTGAAATGATTTGGATTTCACATAAAGGATGGGATCTACACACAGAATGGTCTAACCAACACCTTCTGCTGATATAAATTCCATCTAGATTCTACCAAATTAAAACATACCGGCTTATCGCCTAGCAGTGAATCCTGCCACCAGTGAAGTTATGGACTGATATGAGCAATGGAATCATGACTGATGTTATAATATTCACATACCAATGGTTTTCTGCCGCACGATACTCCGGGCTTTCTCAGTGCCAGGTGATCCAGTGGTAGTGGCACTGCGTTGGCGCATCGGAGCCTGGCCGGGTTGTTCTCTACTCCATCCTCGTGAGAATGACTTATCCACTGCACCTTTCTGAAATTCATGGCCACCTCCTACATAACAGAGAAGACAAAGTCTGAGAGGATAACACCATTGCAAAATATCAGCTACATGATCCCATTTATTTGGGGAGAGACCAAAGGCTTTGTGACAGGTTTGTTTTTTTTTTGTATATATTAACAAGCAAAGAATCCCCAACAAGCCTTCCAAATGAAGGAGCAGAATTAGGGTATGTTCACACAGCGGAAAATGGATTCTACGTGTGAACATACTGCACGGCTAGCCGTGACGGAATGCCAATGCGGTGTACCGGCATCCCCTCGTGGCATTAGTGAATGGGTTTTATTGGTTCTCCGAGAAGACAATAGCAGACCCATATACTGTCATTAACCCATACATCACTAACCCCACCTTTCCGAAGAGTAGCCGAGTAGACACACCAGTCAAAACTGACATATCAGAAATCAAAGGTACAATTTAACTATTATTTTGCCATTAAAACTTTTATACGTTAATCTCAAACAACGCATCTAAGTTTACAGTGAAGAACATTAGTCTGCACTTCAGCCATGTGAAAGGAGTATTACTTTGAAATTTCGAGCAGAATTTTTTTTTTAACCTTTTCCCTTGTGCTTCTTCTGCTTTTGCTCGCTTAGCTTGTCTAATGGCAACTCATTCAAGTCAAGATGGTAGACATTCTTGGCTAGTACTTTGGTTAACGTCTCCATGGTGTGAGCCCATTCTGTGGCTTGCTCCTCCCAGTAAGTCAATGAGGACATAACCGCCAATAAATCGTCCCATAGTTCTCGGGAAACACTAACATGAAGGCTGGACTTAATCCAGGCCACAATAAGGGTCTGAGGAGAAAGAAAGACACGGTGTGAGAACACATAAGGCTAAAGAAACAGGTTAAATCTTTATACTTTACTGGTAAGAGAAGGAGTCTTGTGAGCACACCACAAAGGCGTATTCCCATCTCCAATGTGCACAACATATATGTGGGATAGGCTATAAATATCTGATCGATTTGTTCACGCCTCTGGAACCAAGGGGAGAATGAATGGAGAAGAGGATGAGCAATTGTGCATGGAAGAGAGGAGAATACATGTGCAGACACTTCTCGGTGTGGATGGATAGGGGTTGGAAACCCACTGATCTGCAGATGTTGTGAGTCCCAGAGGGATGTATGCCATAAATATAAGAAAGGAATACAGATTGAAGATAGATATCAATAGAGTTCTGCAGCTTCTTCAGCCCATACATCAAAAGTTCGGTAAAATACCAGAAAAAGACTATTGGCCATAGTTGCTAGAACCTCCGTCTTCATACACTTGACCATCATTATATTACAAGAGGAAGCCAACCACTGACCCAACAAAGAGTGTGACACTGGGGATGTGGAGCTGAAGTCAGTCAGAATCAGAGCCAGTTTTGGGGGTAGTTATAATAGTTATTTTTAATTATACAATTATTAATACTGTACAATAAATTAGATGTATATTTTGTTGCATGTGTAGTTCCATAAGATTCAATCACTAGCTTTTTATGTGAATTAGAGGGGCTTTGCTGCTCCCGTCTGATCACGCCTGGTAACCATTGATGAAGAAGCCAGAATCTGTTGTGGAATAATTGTCAATGGTTTGGCCAACCAACTCCACAGCCCTGTGTCATGCAGTCCTTAGATCTGCGGACAGCGTGGAACATATCACATCAACTCCTTTAGACTGTTCCACACCATCAATTACCTGAAACAGGGGTCCTGCCAATCGTCCGGCCAAAATTTGATTCTTCCTGCCTTGATATTGCTGCAGAACCTGTGGTGGGATCTTCAACACAGACTCTGTGACCCTGAGCATAACCAGCAGCAGCTGCATCCTGAACACAACACAATGGTAACCAACATTAAGGGGTTCTCCAGGCTTTGGAGGGACGGGGGATACTTGATATTGGAGACTTATCCGTAGGATAGGTCATCAATGTCAGATTGGTGGGGATTTAAGACTTGGCACGCTAGCAAGCAGCGGATTACACTAGCGATTAAGTTATACAGTGTATGGAGAATGAAGCAGAAGCTCCGTACACCATGTAGTGGTCATGCCATAGTACAGCACCTGAGGAACAAATGGATGTGACCAATAATTAACACTGCTAGCTTTAATATTGTAGTAATATAACGAAAGAGTTATTGGATGTCACATGTAGCTGGGATAGATAAATATATATATATATATATATATATATAAAATATATATTTATTTATTTCTTTTTAAATGTAGATTGTGAGCCCTATTTTGTTCCTGGCAGGATTCGAACCCAGGACTACAGCACTGCAAGGCAGCAGTGCTAACCACTGAGCCACCGTGTTGCCCCCTGGGATAAATATATATATATCTCTGTACCTATCAAGATCTTTCAAAGAGTGTACATCATGCCGTTTAAACGGTCCAAAATGTCAAGAAACTCCATGTATCCTTATACAAAGTGTCATCAACCGAATACTGACATCTGTAATTTTTGGTATTGTACTTACATACGAGATGTGTGGAATTTAATTAGTAACTATCTTGCTGGGGTAACTGATTCATCTTTAGGGCAGGTGATGATTGTGAGAGGGTGAGGTAGGTATTGAATTTAATTTGACTTTTTACTGTTTTCTGTATAATAACTATTGCTCTCTTGTAGAGATATGAGAGTATTATTCGATCTTATACCTCACCGCCATAGGTATGCGTGTAAGCGGCTGAACACAAAGGGATTAAATGCATCGCCTATGGCGGCGAAGTATTCGATCAAATACTACTCACTCACCTCTATTCTCTTGCAATCATTTGGACATCGTGCATGTTCATGCTCTGTTGTATAGGTTTAGAATTTCAATAGAAAGATTATTTGAAAAAATTTTTTAATCTATCATAGTAAAACCACTATGGAAAATTTGTACATGTGGACCTATCATAAAGACGTTCTTCTACAAAGCGATAGCATAAGTTCTTCGTGTTGGGAGTCTCAGCGCTGAGACCTTACTAAACTCTGTAACCAAAGGACTGACGCCTATTAAAGGAGGACTCCAACCAGGCTCTGTGTTAAGAACTGGAACACAGGCTGAGAAAATGGTGTTTGGGATGTTAAGTGTGAAAACTCTGACTGTGCACTTTCCTTATAGTGATAAATGGAGAATAATATAATGCAGCCTATCCAAGTAATGTTCTACATCACGCTATTGTTAGAAGCTCCTTATTTCAACACGCATGGTATGCAAATATATTGTATATATTGCAAATGCAAATGTTACGGTTGCTCTTATTACCAGGTCTTCTTATCCATGGAGACTTGCACCACCATGTAACGATAGATGTTCAGGACTCTCTTGCACATGTCTGTATGTTCATTTAACATAGTCTTGTTGTCATTTGCTGGCTCAAGCAAAATGATATTTGCAGCATTTACAATAAAAACCTACAGATAAAATAAAAAACCAATGTGTCATAAGCATAGAGAAATGCTCCATCCATGAATGACATAGAATCAAATGGACTTGATACCTGATACACAGCCTGAGAACCAGCCTTCACATTCCTATCCAATAGGTCGGCTTCTGATAGCTTGTTACTGGAGTCCTGGTGACACTTTGACCAACTTGAGGTGCGGACATGACCTTGAGGAACTGCCAGTGTGTCCTATGAGGCAGAAAAATAAAAAGACATCTGTGGCGTAAAAGTTAATCCACCTTGAATTTTCTTCCTGTACATATTAGCAAATTACAGAACGTGGCTTTCTCTTGGGTGCTCTTAGATCCATAATCTGATCCTCACATACCGGCTGGAAAAATGGCAGCTGGATAGAAATCAACAGCCCATTTACAAGCACCAATGTATCTTGAGAATGTTCTGATAGAAAACCTATAACTTCTTAAGTCTTACCTCATCTTTTCCCTTTTCACAAGTCCCAGTGGAACCGTCTTGGCGCTCAGATATAACAGATATGACAATGCCTTCATCTAATGCGGATGGTTTCTCAGGCTCTTGCATGAACAAGGGTTTTTCCTTCTGTTTAATCCATTGCTCATACACCTTTAGCACCTTGCGCATGGCTGCAGCTTCACACACCGGCAGCAAGAAAGACTGTCAGAAAGATGTAATACTAGTCAATGGTTTACATTTCAACAAATAATTCTTTGCAAGCCTACATAAGAAGTAAAAGAACATGTGACATACATTTCTTAACTCCCTAACAGTCACAATTAAATTGCAAATGTAGAATTTATGGCTCAAGTAAATATTACTGACGCATCACTCCGACACCTTATATACATTTTAATTGTTTAGGGAGCTAATGCACTTTACCCTTAACACAGTGACATCGTATTCCTCTCTGCATTTCCACTTCCACAACATTTGCAAGTTTACTTCAATGTAACGTTACAAAATCTTGTATTTTGTGGGTTCATAAGACTGTTTGATCAGTTTGTATTGCTTTTTAGAGGCGAGATGATCAGAAAACATCAATTCTGGCATCTGAACGTTAAGGTTTATGGCGTTTATCATATAGAATGAATATCGCAGTAATATTATTTTAGGGGTTGTAGCGTTACCATTTGTGAGACTTCTTTTTCCCCTTGTTAATGGGAAAAAAAACTAACAAATTTTACTTTTTTTCTGTGAAACAACTTAAGTGATGTGGTCTGCATTGAGCATAGCATATAAAAGGGGTTAAACAGTAAATATGCTTTCTGACTGATAATAGGTGGTGGTGGAGGGGTGATAACATGAATAAAAGTCCATCGTACCCCAGGTATGTTCTAGGTGGCATAAAACTGGAAATCCAGCTATTTGAAGTGACTATCCCCCTTTAGTAAATGCTTCAGCTCTAATGAATTGAGTATATGTGTACAGAGAGAGTCTTCCTGGTAATGCTTAGTTAGATCATTGCTAATGGGAAGTTTACAGTCTGTTTACTATAAAAAGGAAGTTTGCTAGGTTAATAAGGTTTATTACAAAACCGTTCAACAAACATCCCCTGGCACAATAGCAAAAAATAAAATAGTAATGACACTTTAAACATGATCAGGGCACTAAAAAAACAACACATAGCGCCAGCTTCCTTTCTTTATCCTGGTTCTGCTCCAGTATTTTGCATTAGTATATTTGTAAGCTCAAACTTGAAGAGAGTATTGGTGTCTGAATCCAAGGCCAAGGGTACTAATAGCTGAGGACCTGAGTAACACAATGTCAGAGGGATGTAAAGCCGGGTTCACATGGGGGTTTTGGACTGAATATTGACACAGAGGCCGCCTCAGAATCCAGTCCAAAAAACGCCTATCCACGACAGGATGCCGCTGCAGTGCATTCCGCGGCATTACGCACCGGAGTAGGCCCAGGTAAATGACATGAGCCTAGTCAGAAGGGAGGTGTTTCACTGCGGACTCTGCAGCGAATTCCACCCCAAGAAAGGGCATGTTACTTCTTCAAAAGGAAGCCATTGAATTCAATGGGAGGCGGGGTTTTTTAGCCGTATTTTGACACGGATTCCGCATCAAAATCCTGACCATCGTGAGCCCAGCTTGAGGCACATACTGCCTGATAACTTAAAAAAAAAAAAAAAGCAATTCATGCAGGAACAAAAGTTGTCCAAAGGAAAAAACATATGCCAACCCAATGGAGACCAAAGGGACACTCTTTTAGCCTCTGTTCAGTGAATGGAGCCCCTCTGATACATATGACACCAAAGAAATAAAAGCAGTCTTCCATCTCTAACCTGATATGGCGGTCTAATGGGCAGAGAATGGGGTCGAGACATGCCACTCCACACTTCCATAAATTGTCCTAAAATGACTTTAAGTAGTCTTGAAAAACGTTTAAAACCTAAACTCCAGATAGGTCATCAATAAAAGATCAATGGGGGTCTGACACCTGGGAACCCCACTAATCAAACATGAAGAGGCTATGTGAGCTATGTGACCCTTTCATTGTTCACAATCACACATTTCAGAGGTTGTATAATGTAAACACAGCCTTATCCCATTCACTTCACATGAGCACCTCATCCCATTCTATTTGCATGAGTGCTAGGTCCCCTTCAAATAGCTGACCAGCAGGGCACCCAGGTGTCGAACCCTCACTCACCTTTTATAGATGACCTGTCAAGAGGATAGATCATTAATGATAAAACATCATGGATTACCCCTTTAAGAAATAAGCCCAATAACAACAACAACACCACCACAGTTTTCTCCAATTATACTGAAATCTAAATCTTTCAGGAAAGTGTTACCGTATTTTTCGGACTATAAGACGCACTTTTTTCCCCAAAATTTGGGGGGAAAAGAAGGGTGCGTCTTATAGTCTGAATGTGCCTGGCCTGGCACCCGCCGTAATAGAGAGGCGAATGCCGGCAAGTGATAGACGCCGGGGCCTGAGACATCGCTACGATCCTCTGCCCTGCCTGAAGCCAGCAGCGGGAGGAGTGATGCTATTCCGCTCCTCCGTCCCCCCGCCGCTGGCTTCAGGCAGGGCAGAGGATCGTAGCGATGTCTCAGGCCCCGGCGTCTATCCCTCCCCGGCATCCGCCTCTCTAGTACAGCGGATGCCGGGTCTGCAGTCTGTCAGCGGCCTCTTCTCCCCCGGGGCCGGTCCCCACCGGCCCCGTACCTGTAAAGTTGCAGGCCGGCTCCTGCGCGGTGATATCGCAGGAGCCGACCTGTTCGGGTGACAGCCGGGAGCCTAATGAGGCTCCCCGGCCTGTCACGGCTATATTAGTATTGCGGCTGGTCTCTATGACCAGCCGTAATACTAATAGACAGAATGTCCCATAGACGGCAATACACTTGTATTGCCGTCTATGGGACTTGCAATCAAGTGACCGCAGGTTCAAGCCCCCGGGGGGGGAATAAAATAGTAAAAAAAAAAAAAAAAAAAAAAAAAAAACTTTAAAAATATATAATAAAAATATGAAAAATAAAAGTTCTAAATCACCTCCTGTCCCTAGAACATATATATAAAAGTAGAAAATCATATGTCATAAACCACCGGGTTTTTTTTTTTTCAATACAAGGTGATCTAAGCAATTCCCCAAGCATTCCCCAAAATGGTATAACTAAAAAGTACTTCTGGTCCCGCAAAAAACCCCACTCTATGCATCCCCGTACAGCTGCAGGGTCACCTGTCAATGTGGCCTTGCAGCTGTTGCAAAACTACAACTCCCAAATATTAAATATTTTACCATTTTTTGCTTCAAATTTTTTTTTCCCTATTTTCCTCCTCTAAAACCTAGGTGCGTCTTATACTCCGAAAAATACGGTAATTTATAAAATTAAGGCAATCTCTCACCTGCCGGAAGATCTCAATGAGGAAGTCAACATTACAGCGTCTGCTGGAAAAGAACCTACGGATGATCTCATAGTCAGTGATGTGCTCTTCGGCAATACTGCACAGACTGGAGACGCTTGGCTCGCGCTCAGTAAGCGTGCTGGTATTGGAGTGCGATTGCTCTTGCTCGGTCGTCCTTTCTCCATTCTCGTTTCTACTTTCCTCCTGAGCAGCCAGGTTGGCAGCAGCTCTCTAGAGAATGATATTTATAGAAATAAGTAAAGAATAAAAGTACAATACAGTGTAGAATATATTGCAAGCGGACACTATGCCCGTAACATACATCCTGCAAGTGGCAGGGGAGAACCTGCAAATGAACACCTACCACATCACAAACAAATATATCCATATTGTTGTCAATCTCTCCTTTCAGATTGCCCAGCTTATAAGATCGGATACTTTAGTACAGATATAGCTATATAGCTAATGACAATAAAAAACATTTGTAATGCGCTTGTCTTACACAAGGGACCGCTGTGGAGTAGTGGAGTTAGTGGCTGCCATACAGCCGCTCATCCCCAACATCCAAAAAGGTCAGCTATTTCATGGGAAGCCATTTGACCCATCAGTATACTTTTGGCATGTGGGAAGAAAACCACACAAGCAAAGGGAGAACATACAAACATCACACAGATATTGCATTTCCTCAGATTCAAACCCAGGACTTTAGTGTTGCAAGGCAAAAGTGTTGACCCCTGAGCCACTGTGCCACTCCTGCAAAATAAATTCATGCTGTGCTATTTTTCTAGTAAAATGATGAACACCATAACAGAAACCAAGGTCCCATTAACCCCTACATGACGCTAATCTGGCTATGTACATCATTCTAGCTGTGACAACTCCTTTATTTAAAAGTGAAAAGAGATTATTGTCCTCTTTGATAAGGGAAAGTTTTAGTTCCTTTTTCATCACTGTGATCAGCAAAATTTTACTATTTATGGTGATCACAGTGATGTGAAAGTAACTTCTGAATGATTTTGCCATCATTAGCTGTTCCCCTACAATCGGCCCCCTTCATTTTCTTCTGGAAGCTCTGCTCTGACAGCAGGGAGCCTGGATAGTGATAACAAGTAGTTTACAGTCCTCTTTCCTATGCTAAGCTACTACTGAATTTATAAAGGCACTAGGGAGCTATATATATATAAATTTTTATATTTATTTATTTATATATTTCACATTCTATATCATTTTCAATTTAGCAAATAAGGCTACTTATTTCAAGCCCTATGTGTCCTGAAAAAAAAAAAACCACAGTAAAAAATAGTTGAGATATGCCATTAAAAAGGTATTGGTGTGTCAAACAGTGCATACCAAATGGCTAAATGTGGCCTAAGTTGGGGTCTTTCAGCTGCCACAAATGTGAATAAAGCCTTGGGTTTTCCTCAAGATCTTTCAGTTACATATGTTCCCATTCACTCACATCAAAGACATCAAAAAACCAGCTTTAGGCTAACGCATCACAGTTTTTCACAGAAAGTCTGCAGACTTTCTGCTTCAATTATACCTATAGGGAAACCGCCGGCATTTCTCTAGGTATAACTGACATGTTGCGATTTACAAAAATGTGACATATTTGGAAATCGCAGCACGTGGGGCCTCAGCCTTAAAGATACAGACTTGCATGCATAGTTGACTGTTCTGTCTCAGTACCTGTATATTCTTTGGCACATTCTCCCCTTCAGTCCCAGGAATTTGAGTCCCCGTGTGTGGCTTGGGTTCCAGCCAGAAGGATACCAGCCATCGAATAACTATCACCCGGGCATTAAGGAAGGGCTCTTTGGTGCAGTACTGAGCCTCATTGCTTTCTGCATCCCTCCGAACCAGCATGTAGTGAGGTTTTGGTCTTATCTGTGGTATCTCTGCAAACATTAATGTGGATATATTTTTAGGCTGCAGAACATAACCTATGCATATTAAACTGTTAAATAATGCAAGCAATACAGTAATACTCCATACTCTAATACCGCATGTAATGTGATGTGTGACTTGTTAAAATGACAAGTAATTGAATCCTATGTAGACTAGCTGAGTCCATCTAAGATTGTTCCTAACTCACAACCAAACAATTCACAGCTAAAGCAAACGTAAATGGACCCAATATGTACATTGGGGGATATGGTCAGAGACAGACGACTGCTCCTAACAAGTGCTGGCCTTAGAGTAGATGGTTCCCTGTTCTGTGCCTTCAATTGGCTCCCCATTACAATGCACCATATTGTTCACTACTCATATAATCACACAAAGCACCCAATGAATGCCTAAAACGTTCTAAATAACATTACTCAGCCAATAAACTAAAACCACTGGCCACAAGGGACAAAGTTACCTCCTACAGCACTGAACAATGGCACAGACCCTTAAACATGGTCATATACCTATTATAGCTGTTGGCCGAGCAGCTATTCCTCCTGACTCCCCCATACACACACATGCCTGGTTTGGGACAGAAGAATAAACTGCTTCAAGTTGCCTCTGGCAGCAGCTTATCTTACATGAAAACAAAGGATCAGGCATGGTGAAATCCAATATAAGTGGAGTTGGGACACCGGCATATATATTAGATGGACAGTCAGTCCGACATTGATTCAGTTTGACCTGGCACCTTAAAGGGGACTTGGGACATCTATGTCTTCAACACAAACCCTAACAATCATTTCTGGTACAACCCCTTTAAGGCTGGTCAGGAACCCCATATGAAAGCTATAAAACTGAATCCAAGCATGGCTGAGACCTACTTGTATAAACTACATTCACGTATATATCCCTTATACACGTTCTTATCCCTCCCCTTCCCAGCAAATAAGTTGTACCACCTTATCTGCACCAACCATTAAAAACCCCCGCTACCATTTTAGCAACGGGCAGATGTCATATGATTAAAAAACACAAAAAGTCACCGTAATAAATGAGTAACTTTACAGGAGAAATGCATTAGCAGTAGAGATGAGCGAACACTGTTCGGATCAGCCGTTCCGAACAGCACGCTCCCATAGAAATGAATGGAAGCACCTGGCACGGCGAACGGCCGCCGGCAAAGCATATGTGCCAGGTGCTTCAATTCATTTCTATGGGAGCGTGCTGTTGGGAACGGCTGATCTGAACAGTGTTCGCTCATCTCTAATTAGCAGGACAATGACTGGAACACAACAAATAACCACACGGACAATACATTTACCAAGTACAGGGTTGTATAGGCTACTTTCTCTGCTCATGGCAGCGAAAATATAAGGCATGTAGTATTTCTTGAAGTTAGAGAACAGGAAGGCAAAGCCGTCTTCTTCATTATCTTTATTTTGCCATTCTAGACTCCGGACCTGAAAGGAGGAGGAAATACAGTTATTTCAACACATTGGTGAATAGATACAGGAAGACGATAAGTCACATCATGGCCACACTGAGACTTCAATACCTCTATCACACATATATTATATATATATATATATATATATATATATATATATATGCGCAACAAATATCCTCATGGGTCTGAATGATCCCAATGTTTAACCAAACCATACGCTTACAGCATAAAATGGGTTAAGGAAACGTGCTAGATGGCCACTTATGCTTATTCCATTAATGGAAAAACCCAACGAACCCAGCCATCCGTGACAAAGCTGAAGACGGGACATTTTGTTTTTGTATGTGACTCAATTAGCAAAGGAGAAAAAAACAAGGAAAATCTCGTGACTCCACTGCCATAATAAGACAATACACTAATAGTGGGGCTGGATAGTCATACAAGCCATGTAGGATGTGTACTGCGGCAGCTCTAAAATGGCTTGACAACTTTATGATGACGCTTTGCAGATGATCATTGGGGTGACTCAGAAAATGTATCAGCCGGTGGCAGCGAGGTATTTGCTTGTCCTCATAAACCCTATGCTTTGGAAATAGCAAAAGATAATGGGAGTGCCCATAAAACTAGATACTGGGCTCCATTATTAGCATTAGAAAGACAAAATCATCAGAAAGAAACAGATCAATGCTCAAGTTATGGAAAACGGTGAATGGAAACAGAATTTAGGTTAAACCCGTTCAGGTGATTTCTGCTGTCCTATCTGATGGTGAGGGAGAGAAGCTGAGCACAGTGACATGTAGGGTTATATGATAGAAGGAGATAAGCTGAGCTCTGTGATATATACGGTTATATGATAGAGGAGAGAAGCTGAGCTCTGTGATATATAGGGTTATATGATAGAAGTAGATAAGCTGAGCTGTGTGACATATAGGGTTATATGATAGAGGAGAGAAGCTGAGCTCTGTGATATATAGGATTATATGATGGAGAGAGAAAAGCTGAGCTCTGTGATATATAGGATTATATGATGGAGAGAGAAAAGCTGAGCTCTGTGATATATAGGGTTATATGATAGAGGGAAATAAGCTGAGCTATGTGATATATAGGGTTATATGATAGAGGGAGAGAAGCTGAGCTCTGTGATATATAGGGTTATATGATAGAGGGAGAGAAGGTGAGCTCGATGATATATAGGGTTATATGATTTGAAGAAAATTCTGGTAGGACTCCTTAGCAGTGACAGTGAGAGTCCTGCTTACCCCACCCGAACAGTGATTGACAGCTGTCTGTGTACTTAAGGTGACTTAAGAAAGTGTTACCTGTATCACCATGTATTTCAACAAGGCCTCCAGAAAATAGCTGGTCAGATCCTCATGCACTTTGTCCCCTGACTGGGGAGGTACGAGTGGTGTAACTTCCTCAACTGAAACTTGAGCTGGAGAAAATACAACAATTTTTTTTTTTTTTTTATCTTATAGTCATAGGACATCGTATACATAGCTGATTGGTGAGAGTTTGAGACCTTGGATGGTGTACCCTTTTTGTGAATTCAGCTTGAATACAGTCAGGCTGAATGTAACATGCCCCCTGCAGGGCGGGAGGCATGCCTGCTGACATTGATCTTGATTAGAGATGAGCGAACACTGTTCGGATCAGCCGTTCCAAACAGCAAGCACGCTCACATAGAAATGAATGGAAGCACCTGGCACGTAACTTTGCCGGCAGCCGGTCGCCGTGCCAGGTGCTTCCATTCATTTCTATGGGAGCGTGCTGTTCGGAACGGCTGATCCGAACAGTGTTCTCTCATCTCTAATCTTGATCAGTGATGGTACCAGCAGTGGGACACTTATTAATGATGCTGTGGATAAGTGCCAATTATGGGTAACCCTGCAAAGGTGTTTGTTTTCCAGGCTTATAAACGGATTACCTATTCTTTAGAATTGTTCATCAACGGAAGACCAGCCGGAATCTGACCTGTGCAGATGAGCTGTTTGAAGCAACGCTCTGCAGGTCATATGAAGACACATTCATCAGTCGCATGGCTTGTCTGCAGCTCATGCCCATTCTTTTGATTGGGGCTGAGCCACAATTCCACACAAAGCCCCTACAAAATGTACATCGCTGTGCTTGGAATCATGTGAAGAGGCCATTTTGTGAATGCTGTAGTATCTTAAAACAGCCAGTTGGTGGGGGGCCAGGATGGCAGACCCCTGCTGATCTTCAATTGTTGATCAATCCTAAAGATAGACTGGAAAACCACTTTGATGTAATGTGAAAATAAAAAGGGACTCTATTAAGTGTCTTACTTTCTTGCAGGTTCAAGGGCTTATTAATAAGATTATCCAAAGTGTGTATGCCATGGTCAGAGGGTGGCGCAGGGAAACCAGGTATAAGACATGCAAACATGCAGAGCTGCTCCCAACTGCAGTTGTTCTGAAGTGCTTGAAGCCACAGGAGAAACAAGCGCATCCCTTCAAGGCGGATCTGAAATTAAGCACAGGAATCACTTATCTACAAGTAAATGTCAAGTGAAAGCTTATAGTGGTCATTAAATATAAGGACCAAATAAATGCCTCCCTATTTACCATGAAAGGCCCTCATAAGGCAGAAGGACAAGCGCCGCTACGGTTATTGCATTATTAACGTAGTGAGACATATAACCTTCAGTACGGTGGAAGGATACGGAATATAAGGGCAGGTTGAAGGTGCTTGAGCAGTTGTGTGGATCAGTTATGGGAATTTATCTTCTCATAGATCTCAGTGTTATTCTGGCACATTGCAGTACAAAATTACAGTGTCTTTTGTTCAGGAGTCAAGGAGAGAAAGCTAATGTTACATTCATAAGGTAGTACTTCTATATTCAACAGAAAATTTAATTTTCAAGTAAGCAGACCTGCTACGGTGTGTGGAGAATGGGAACAAGGGGAAGGCAGAATAGGCAGCTGCCTAGGGCACCAATGAATGGGAGTTGCAATTTAAGGTTTGAAGGACCAAAGCAAATAACAGTACGCCTTTCAGATACTAATGTAAATTATCTCTTCTCTACAACAGGAAAACCTTGCCTCTCTAGTGCCACCTATAGGTACCCTATCCTGTAAGTTAAGTGTGCTCCCCATTGAAGAGGTTATCCACCTTCACAAAATTGATGATCTAACATTAGACAGGCAAAAAGGTTTATACTGGCAGAAGTCTGACTGTAAGGACCCCCGCAGATCAGCTGCCTCCTGGATCACACAGTTTCCAGCATTGGCGGGCCCTGTTCCGATCACTCACTATACTTTTAATAGTGACGGTTATAGCAACTGCAGCCATGTGCCATAGAAGTCTATGGGACACTGATGCATTAGGAATAGGGCTATCAGCCAAACTAGACAACTACACTAGCTGGATTTCTGAAAAGTATAATAGGTGATGTCATAACAGTGGGGGGAAAACCATTCTTATGATGGTAGTCACAAGAATGAGACTCCAAAAAGGTGAAGACCCGTCCCCAGTGCATCAACTGCCTCCTGTACACAAGAGGTTGTTTTTCTGCAACTCTAGAAAAGTGACATACATAACAAAGGAATGGGTGCAATGTGCCCTGTAACATGGTGGTGACTGTTGTATATGATTGGGGGAGGTGGTAGACTAAAATCAATCAGATTCTATATAACCGGAGTTAGCACATCACATACTTCCCCTTGCAGCTATAGTTACCTTTAAAGAGTTTCCTGTGTGAAGCAGTTTCTTCAGAATTATACCTAAGTATGAAAATAGATGTAGATTATATTCATAAAATGCTGAAAATCTGCAGAGACAATTTAACAATGCCCAAAAATTACAGGTCTGTTTTATATTTACACTGCAGTGTATGTTGGCGGAAGACTTTAGGAAGGTTTCCTGATGTATTCCCCCAATTGAGGTTTCCATCATGATGCCACTGTCTAGGCATATGGTGGTATAAGGTGCCTATACGTTCTTTGTGGATAGGGGATAAGTGTCCTGAGGGCGGGTTCACACCTGCGCCCGGTCTCCGCTTTCAGGTTTCCGTCTTCCGCCCGAGAAACTGGACAGGAGACGGAAATCGGCAGTCAGTTTTCAAACTCATTCATTTGAATGGGTTTACAAAGTATCTGCCTGTGAGCGTCTTCTGGTCTCTATGGTGAAAGGTTTTTTTTTTTTTTTTTAACTGGATACAAAGTTGGACATGCAGCGGAGACCAGAAGACGCTCATGGGTGGACACGGACAGCCTGTCGGCAGAAGACGGAAACCCACAAAGCGGAGACCGGGTGCAGGTGTGAACCTCTACTACTAGTGTCATAACATTGACCCAGCATTACTATTTTGGTTACAACTAGACTGGCATAAAGCTGGCACATCCTAGGCACATTTAGCAGTATCTAGCTTGAGCTAACATTTTTCCACTTGCTAGAAGTGTAGGCGTGGCTTTTCAGAAAAGGGGTGTGGCTTATATGTGCCAAAATAGTGACAACAAATTCTGGATCAAAGTAAGCCAGCCAAAAGTCGGTATAAACGACGACTAAAGACATGCCAGACGTCCACTGACTTTCATCGCCCGTTCTGAATGTAACATTGACCAGAAGGAAGAGATGGCCAAGCACTGTACCTTGCCATCTCTAGCACCCCATTACAATGAATGCAGGGGTGCACTCGATGCCTGACCATTGCTCCATTCAGAACGAAAGACCCCCATTCTCTCTGAGCAGTCGGACCCGACACATATATGCAAGGGGGTTGTAGACGGCATATAAAACGTTTATCTTTACATCAAAAAGGACCGCTCCTGTCTGTGTGCTACATCTTTTACTACAGCTGAATACCATCTTCATGAACCCCAGGGGTCCCAGTGATCAGACACAGACATATCCCATTATTTATCTTTAAACAGCACAGTATGTAATAAAAATTGTTTTTTGTAGGAACAACGAATAGAAATGTTGGAGGTCTCGGTCAGAGCCGCACAGATCTCCTGCACCGGTCTTTGGCACCCTCCAGTATTATGTGGGTGGTCAGTAAATCCTTCAGGCAATATCTCAACACCTGAACGAGGCTGAAACAGACCACCTTTTTTGTGATATTTTAAATGCACCCAGTTCTTCTTGTACCTATGAGGATTTGAACCTGGGTCACCATGTAGAAAGACAGTAACTCTACCTGTGTACTACAGAACAACTCGACATGCTAATGTGTAAGAGGAGAGAACAATGGATCTGGGGAAATCCTTCTCTCCTCTCACAGAAGACAATGGAAGTTCCAAAGCCAGTCCCTACACAAATAAGATTTTAGAATGAAGCAGTAAAATTGGAGAATTGTAAAGATAAAACACTAACCGATACTGTGATACTGCCATCGCTGGTGAATTCTCTCTGGAAGAAGTTGCAAAATTTTCTGGAAAAAAAAATAATAAATAAAAATATAGATAGATAGATAAAAAAAGACTATTGAACGCAGACACTATCTATTTGCAATTAAAACATATACATATGTATGCACTGAGTATCTAAGAATGGACACAAAGATCCATTAACAAAACAAAGAACAAAAAAAACTAAACAAAAAAAAAAAAGGTGCGTTAACAGTCCCAGCAGCAACAGGAGGGGGACATAGATTTGATATTATGGCGAGCACAGGGAATGCACCCATTAAATTATGCACATCTCCACTCTGGCTCATAAGAAACACAATGATAAATTTCCCACATTAACTTGTATAGACCAGTGGGCTGTCAGAGTGATTTTGGACACAAATTCCGTAAGGAATAGGGGCTGTAGTGTCCCAAATCATCCAGTTGTGAAGCCAGAGAAGTACACCTTGGTTTCACTGAAGAACGGAGCAGGTGCCAAGAGCACCAAAGAGGCATCTGACAAGGCTCATTGGACTCAGCTATTAGAACATATAAAGGGTTTTGTGTTTTCTCACTCTGTGCACTCATAGCTTCTTATCTACAAGCCAAGCAGTGTTGATAAAGCAAGGAACAGCAGCGTGTTACAGCAGCAATTATTTTATTGTCTTTTCTATTCCCCCTCTCCATAGACTAATATGGAGAAAGAAACTGTCTGCAAAAGTGGAAAAGAAAATATACTTTAATAAGATATATTACAAAGTTTTTATATATTAACCTGTACGATTTATTTATGAAAAGTGGTTTATAACTGGAGGTACACTTTAAGTATATTTTTATTCCCCTTGAAATCGGTAGATGAAAAAGTCAAGGCCACAAAATTCATCCTGGCACAGATGTCAAACATATTACACATTCTTTAAGCACTATCCATATGAGATGTATATGCTGTGGATTTACAATTGCAGTATTCTAAATGGTGCTGATTTTCTGCTCACAAAAGCTGCAAATTGGATAAGTTTGAAACACATCTCATCCACATGCTACACATGTGATGTATGCCTTTCTATATTTAACCCATGGTGTTACTGGGATATATTTTACAGTAATATGTCAGTCTGGTCATATTAGCCAGCCACATCCATTCATTCCTATGGGTGCGTGCTATTCGAAACGGCTGTTTCGAATAGTACTCGCTCATCATCTATCTATCTATCTATCTATCTACACACACACACACACACATTTGTTGAATTAATTGTTGGCTAAATTTAATAAAGATTTTTTGTACTTATCTATGATATATGGTATTTATTGGCGAGGGCACGTTTGTAGGTCTCTGGTATGTTTGGAGTGCCCTATTAAAGCAGTTGGAATTTTCTAGGAAATTGTAGCCTGTTATTGGTGGAGGCCCCAACTGTGAAACCCACACTGATCCAGCAGTTACTCCCTACCCAGAACATCTGTTATTAATGGACTATGTCTTTAAATTGCGATTGTTGATCAGCTGCACTTTCCAGCACGGGACAGCATGTCAACAATGGCGCAGGACATGCTTATTACGACTCGCTAATTGCTTATTATACAAGGGCCATCCGGGGTTACTGAGAATTCAGTCAAAGTTGGAAACGAAAAGTTTACTGCATACAAGACTAAAACCAGAAAAAAAAGCAGACTGGGAATCTGGACGGTGGACAGGCTGCCCGATTCTCTGCCCAAGTAGAACTGGCAACATTTCTTAGGAAAAACATAAAAAAAAGAGACCGCTAAAACTCTTCTGGAGGACCAGAATCCAGCATTAGGTTTACCACTAAGCAACTGCAGCCCAAATAGCTTGTTGTAACAAAAAAGAGAGATGGGAACCTGGAAATGCTATCTATATAGTTTAATCTTACCTCAAAGATGAAGAGGATAGCATCGAGCTCTTCACGCTGAGACTTGTGACCTTAAAGCAAAGAGAAAATTGGATATAAAAGTGTTAATATCTATAGAAGTGTAAACTAGGAATACATGGACAACCATTCTTTAGTCAATATAGTGGGTTCCTAAATAGTCTGACATTGTCCAGGCAGTGCGAGAACGTACTGGGATACACCCGCATTCTGCTATACTATGGGGCTCCTGTGGATAGGGGATTAGTGTCAATCTTGGGACAACCCTTTAAATAGTCAGTGTAAGTCTTACCTTTTTGTTTCAAAGAAGTCTCGATAATCACAAAGTTTTCAAAGAAAACATAGTAGATGTGGGAGTAGTTCTGGTCAAAAAACTGCTTGAGGTCAATAGATTCTGCATTTTCTATAATAAAAAAAAGATATATATAAGAGAATATGAGTAAGAAAATCGTTCATAATAGCTCCAAATGTATCTTAATTTGAAAAATGCAAATTTTAGGTTTAAAAGGGTTTTTCCAGGAATTAAAGGGGTTATCCACATCCTAATATTGATGGCTTAAACATTAGGATAGGTCATCAATATCGGATCTATGACTCTGGGACTCCAACAGATCAGCAGCTCCGGGTCAGTGGAGCTCCCGGTAATGTTTACATACTCGGATTCGCATTGCTCACTTGCCATACAACTTATAGTGGCGGCTTTAGGTACTGCAGCACTGCCCAATAATAATAATAATAATACATTTTATTTATATAGCGCCAACATATTCCACAGCACTGTACAATTTATAGGGTTCAGATACAGACAGATACATAACAAAGAACGTCATTTCACACAATGGGACTGAGGGCCCTGCTCAAAAGAGCTTACAATCTATGGGGTAGAGGGGGTTACACAAGAGGTAGCAGGGGCGGCATTGCTTATACAGTGTTCAGACAATTTTGTGCATTAGGAATTGTGATAGGCTTGTCTGAAAAGATGCGTCTTTAGTTTGCGTTTGAAACTGTAGAAATTGGGAGTTAATCTTATTGTCCGGGGTAGAGCATTCCAGAGAAGTGGTGCAGCTCGGGAGAAGTCTTGTATACGAGCGTGGGAGGTTTTGATAATAGAGGATGTAAGTGTTAGATCATTGAGTGAGCGGAGAACACGGGTTGGGCGGTAGACAGAGATGAGGGAAGAAATGTAGGGAGGTGCGGCTTTATGGAGAGCCTTGTGGATGAGAGTAATAACTTTATATTTTATTCTATGATGAATAGGCAGCGAATGTAGTGACTGGCACAGACCAGAGGCATCGCTGTAGCGTCTAGCCTGATAGATGAGCCTGGCCGCTGCATTCAGCATAGATTGTAGAGGGGAGAGTTTAGTGAGGGGAAGACCGATTAGTAAGGAGTTACAGTAGTCAAGGCGAGAATGAATCAGAGAGACAATAAGTGTCTTTAGTGTATCTCTGGTAAGGAAAGGGCGTATTCTGGAGATGTTTTTGAGGTGGAGGTGACATGAACGTGCGAGTGATTCAATATGAGGGGTGAAGGAAAGGTCTGCATCAAATATGACCCCGAGGCAGCGGGCATGCTGCCTAGGAGTTATAGTAAGGCCTGAGACTGCAATGGATATATCAGGGACAGATCTGTTAGATGGTGGAAACAGTAGTAGTTCAGTCTTAGAGAGATTTAGTTTCAGATAGAGCGAGGACATGATATTAGAGACAGCAGAGAGACAGTCACTGGTGTTCTGTATGAGTGCAGGGGTGATGTCACGGGAAGATGTGTATAATTGGGTGTCATCAGCATAAAGATGGTACCTGAAGCCAAATCTGGCAATGGTTTGTCCAATGGAGGCTGTGTAGAGAGAAAAGAGCAGGGGGCCGAGGACCGAGCCCTGAGGAACCCCAACAGCAAGGGAAAGAGGGGAGGAAACAGAGCCCGCGAATGATACGCTGAAAGTGCGGTCTGAGAGATAAGAGGAGAACCAGGAGAGCGCAATGTCATTGAGGCCGACTGAGCGGAGCATAGTGAGGAGGAGATGATGGTCAACAGTGTCAAAAGCTGCAGAGAGGTCCAGAAGAATAAGAAGAGAGAAGTCACCATTGGATTTAGCCTTTAGTAGATCATTAGAGACTTTTGTGAGAGCTGTTTCAGTAGAGTGCAGAGCGCGGAAACCAGATTGTAAGGGGTCAAGCAGAGAGTTAGCAGAGAGATAACGAATAAACCGAGAATAATAGATAGACTTCAATAGGACAACACTGCAGTGTGAGCAGCGTGGTCCAGAGCATGTAAACATTTACTGAGAACCACAATGTCCTGGAACAGCTTATATGTGGGATCCGGGGTGTCAGACCCTCGCAGATCGAATATTGATAGACTAAGGACAGGCCATAAATATTATAAAGTGGATACCCCCTTTAAAGATTGATGACCCATCCTTACGACAATTCATAAATATCTGATCAGTGGGTAATATCACATCCATTTATCACCTGGCCCATTTGCAACTTAGTCCCTGGGTTTATGTCCAAACAGGCCATAAAGACAAAGACTGCCATGCCCAAAATAACTGCTCAGCCTCATCCAAAGAAAAAGTGGTCATGCTGGATATTTTCTCAGGATAGGCAAGCTGCACGCTGGTCTCTACTTCCTAGTAAAACGTACAAATGCCCAATCATAGTTATACATAGCCGATCACTGGCTGACCAGGTCACCGATTCAGCCGCTGACTGGCGCAGCAGGCATTTCCTGTGTGTTGCGACAGGAACAGAGAGTAGAAAGAAACAAGGACAACAGAGAAATAGAAGGGGATGGTGAGGTGACCACCACTTCTAATTTTAACCCACTTTGAGCCCAGCACCATAAAATCTTTGCTCTCCATATCCCATTAGCTATGCGGTCTGTCCATCAGTGGTCTCAGACATGACAGCCTGATGCTCTGTCAGCAAAATACAGGATGCTGATGGATCTGCAATGACAGGGAATTACATGGTGTATGAGCAGCTTTGCTATGTTTCTGCTATTCCTAGATAGTGGAGTGCATATCTATTATATAACCACGTCTTACTATTGCATAATTGTACAGCTACCAAATTTATTTAGGTACTGTGAGAAGATGAACTCCTCCACCCGCTACACTTGCTATTCACAGCCTGAGGGTAAAGTTCACAAGGGGTTTTTTAGATCAGAACCTGAGGCGGAGGCTGCCTCAGATTCTGATCCAAAAACTAGGTAGCCATGACTGAAAGCCAGTGCACTGCATCGGCATCCAGCCGTGCACTCTGCCCCGATTAGGCCCCATGAATGGGCCTAGTCTAGAGGAGGGAGTGTCTTCAGGCCGAATCGTGAGGCGACTCGGCCTGAAGAATAAGCACCTTACTTCTTTTTTTCCAGGAGCTGGAAAACAGACCTGAGCGGCTCCCATTGATTTCAATGGGAGCCGCCTTTTTGGTCAGGGTTTTGAGGCGAATACGGCCTCAAAACCCTGACCAAAAAACCCCATGTGAACTTACCCTAAGACCCCTTGGAGACTACTGTGGCCATGGTCAGTGTGATATCTGGAGAGCACACGGACCCATTCTTTTCAATGGGCCCATACATACGACCGTGAATTTTGCGGTCCCGTGTGCGGACCAAAGTCCAGACCGCAAAATATAGAACAGGTCCTATTCTTGTTCAATTTTAAAGCCCGTGCTTCCGTGGCTCCTA
Source organism: Leptodactylus fuscus (assembly GCF_031893055.1). NCBI lineage: Eukaryota > Metazoa > Chordata > Amphibia > Anura > Leptodactylidae > Leptodactylus > Leptodactylus fuscus. The sequence continues at coordinate 117,259,006 of NC_134271.1, read as the reverse complement.
TTCATTTAATGAGATGAGCCGCGAAAGCACAGCCCGTGCACTGGCGACACACAAGAACATCCCCATGTCCCCCGTGTGTAGCCCATGCTTTTAAATCACAGCAGGCCGGTTACAGCATGGTCATCTTCAACCAGCCTAATTGAGCATATTACTTCACTATGGAGAGAACTTCATCCTCACCTTCCCTACGGGAGATTACTGCACCTATGGGAGACGTCTGTGCTCTACACCCGAGAGGCTTCTAGCTGACCGCCAGCAGATGATGGCCGTCAGCAAGAAATAGACAATTGATGCCACTCCAAGTATATTTTGCAGCCGCCATTACAGTGACATACAAGCTATTAGGGACGCCACTAATGCTCCGGGTGTATCTTGTTTTGGTCAATTCTTGAATGTACCTAAATGATCCTGAGGAAGGGTTGTTTAACCTGAAACATTGTACTTATTGGGACACAAATTAAACTATTAAGAAGCAGAACCCATTAGAGTGCGGTTCAATAGTATTACTAGTAACATGACCGCAGCGTACCACAATGTGCATTTTACCCGCTGCTTCATCAGGGGGGTGATAATTGAGAAAAATTAATTAATACTTTTGTATTCTAACTCTACAGCATTTTTGCCACACTGCCTAAAACTTATACACAGCACAGTATAAATGCCAATCGGAAAAGCAAGCCCAGCGTCCAATATGACCATGAAGTGAAATAAAATGTAACGTTGTTATAGTACTTAGCTGTGAAATCTTAAAAAGGATTTAGTAATAAATGTCTGATAACTAAAGCCTTGGGTTAAGAAACACAAGCAGATTAACCGTGACCCGCACAGTCACATCCATTACCGCTTCCTTGGAAACCAATATATTTAGATCTAATTACTTGAAATCCTATGTTGTGCCTTGCAATAGAAATTTAAAGGAAACTCCCACTCACAATATATTTAGCCTGAGTACAAGAGGAGTTATACATAAAATAAAGCTACTAACATTTTCTGCAGGTTTTAAGACCTTACAAGGTTCCTCAAAGTATATCTAGTGCTAGTCAACCCGCTGGGACACCTGACCATTATACTTATACACACAGTAGTGGCTCAGTGGTTAATGCTGTCTTGCAGTGCTGGGGTCCTGGGTCTGAATCCACCCAAGAGCAACATCTGCTTGGAGATTTTCTTAAAAGTGGTATCTCCATCACATTCCATATATATATATATATATATATATATATATATATATATATATATATATATATATATTAATTAGCCTCTGCGCGCATCCATGACCCGCCTATATTCAGCAAATTGTTGTCATCAATGGTTTGGCTGCTCCGGCAGCTCTTAAGCTGTCCTGCTGCTGAACTTGTTCCTCACACCGTGCCTCTGATTGTTCCGGCATCTCAGGAGCTCACTGGGACGCCATATAATGAGCGTTTTGTTGGTGTTGATGATTTGCCTGCTCCGGCAGCTATCAAGCTGGCCTGCCGTTGAACTCGTTCCTCGCGCTGTGCCCGTGATTGTTCCAGTATCTCAGCAGCTCGCTGGGACGCCATATAATGAGCGTGTTGTTGGCGTTGATGATCCACCTCAGCTCTGCTTGAGGAGAACTCTGTTAACTTCTGGCTACCTTCATAGCTCTCGTTATTTTAGAATTTTGCAACAAATTAGATTTTCTTTTTCCCGGCATGTTTAAAAGTAGCAAACTGACAATTTGGATTAGAGGTGTTTTCCCATCTAGTGTGTAAGCACTGCCTGGAGAAGATCAGATAATATGCAAATGCATGTACAGAATGGACTGAGGGTCAGCTGTGTGTTACACAGAGAGATAACAGACCTGGCTTTATCAGAAGCTGAGATAAGCTGCTGCAAGAGCAGTGTAATATACAGTAGTATGTGAACGTAAATTCATAACAGTCGTTAAGCCATATCATTTACCGGGATAAAAAGTAGCCTATGTCTTAATCGAGGTTACAGACATGTGTACCATGTACCATATATTCAAATCCGTTGCACAAACTTATATTTTTATATAATATATATATGTATATATCCATCCCCAGGATATGCCATGAATACTCGATAGATGTGGATCACACACCCACCCCTCCATTCTGCATGGCCATGAGACTAGGTCAGTGTACCCCCATTCTCAAGAGAGACTTATAGGGTATTTATGGCATATCCTGTGGATATACAATAAATTCTCGATTTGGGAATATACTTTTAGTTTTTCAAACATAAATTGTATTGTAAGGGGAAAAGCTTGGTCTTACAAAGCAGAAAGCATGGACAAGTAATAGATTTGGTATGTGGAGTCAAAACAAAAAAAAGTCTCAAGCAGGGCTAGACAATGTAGGAGGAAGTCCCTGCCCAACACTTAGTGGTGTACAGAAACGGCTGGATACAAAGTGAGGAATTTATATCCAAGAGACAAGGTCATCATCAAATACAGGAACATAAGTAGTAAGATCTACTAAGATGTCACCAAGTCACGTCTTCCATTACTAGACAGCAGCACAAGGAACGATAGCTAGGTCCACATTTGGCAGATTTGTCATTACAGCAGTCTTCGGTACCAGTGGAAGGAAATTCTAAACTCATACTAATGTAGCGTAAAAATAAAAGCCAGGGTATGCGGCACGATATCACACCGCAGTGTTTATGGGAAAGCCATAGGATTACCCTGTACAATAAACCTCTAGATTTCGGCACAGAATCAGTTGCGTTTCACAGTGAAATCCAATGCGAATATCTTACATTGAATTCGGTTCTCTGGGGGCATCTTTCTGCCAAGGAATGGATGTAACAAATCTGCTGAGAGGTTCCTCAGGTGTTACATGGCACAGTCAATGCCAACCTCACCATGCAAGCCTCAAACTGTGATTACCATGTTATTGAAGTGAATGGACCAGGGTTGCAATACCCACAATAGCCACTACTAGGAGTGTGGCGTTCTGAGTACAAGCAGCATCCTAGACCCGTCAACATTTGAAGAGGCAGCAGCACACGTGTAACCAGCGCAGCCCCTTCAAGCAACTGATCGGTCAGGGCGCTGCAAGTTGGAGCCCAAATAATCCAACATCGATTCTATAGATAGTCCACCCATTCTAAAAGGCAGGATAACCTATTTAAAACCAATAATGTAATAATAAACATATAACAAAATAAAGCATTTTTTCTGTAGTATGAGCCTTACTTTTGGTGCCTTGTTAGGGTCAGTGGCATTAGCTTTAGGTGTGATTTATTTTTTTTGCATTTTTCCCTACACTGCTTTATATTCGGAGAACCTTAGATTTTCTGGTAGGTTTGTAATACTTTATACGCGGTTGAAATTGTGTAACAGACCACCACAAAATGGCCAAAGAAGCAAGAGCAGTTGGCTCTGCCCAAACCCGAAGTGGCAGAGCCGAATGCGCATGTGCAGGATTTCAATCATGTATAGCACAGTGTCGGATGACTATGCAAGGCTAAAGTCATGGAGAAGATGCAGGGAGAGTGAATAGGAGGCACTAAGGGGTGGTAAACAATTGAGGACGCTGTATATTAGGCCAGGAAAGGGGCATTGGTCCTGCTGCTCCAATGTTTTGGACCAGACCACGCTGGGAGACACTGGAGCACCAGGAACAGGTGAATAGGTTTTGTTTGTTTTTTTCACCTTCCTTGATCATTTGAAGACCAGCAGACATCCGACACAAAGACCCCTGCGGATCATTTGTTAAAAACTGTAGCACCTCCCCTACTAGTGCCACTTCTGATTCACAGGTTCCCAGTTTTGTATGAAGTAAACTCAGGGGTCCTGGGTTGGTTTCAATCTTGGGTTATGTAAGGGCTAGTTCACACGGGGCTAGTGACCCCATATTTTGGTCCTGATTTTGATGCTGGAAGCCGCGAATAGAATAGGACCAAGTGCACCTGCCGCAGCTTCTCTCTCCGGAGTAGGCCCGAATGAATGGGCCTAGTCTGGAGGTTGCTGTCATGAGGCGGACATCGGGGCTGAATCAGTAGCGGAATCCGCCTGAAGAAAGGGCAGCTGGCTTCTTTTTTCCGTGAGTGGGAACAAACCACTCACGGAAAAAAGGAAGCTAGCGGTCTACATAGACCTTTATTGTGAGGGGGTGGATTCTCAGGTGGATTCGGCATCAAAACCCACCCCCTCTTGCCCAGTGTGAACGAGCCCTAATTAGAATCAGCCCGCTCCCCAACCACTCCCTTCCTCCCACTCTCAAGTCACTTTACTTCCTCCCTGCCCTCTTGTGTTCCCTACTAGATACCTGTATCATGGGGGCCTGAACACATAACTATGATAGTAAAGTCAGTCCCTAGGCAACTAGAAGGAACACAGGAGAGGAGGCAAAGTGACATATAATGTTATATAACCTTATACTTCCCGTGCAAAAACACTTCTGAAAAAAAAAACTCTGGTAATTTAAGGGTTTTTCTACCACTCTTCACTTTTGCAGTAAAGCGCCATTGAGAGCACAGAATCACTGCCTGGTATAGCAGCTCAGGCCTATTCACTTTAATGAGACTGAGCTGCAGAAGGACCAAGTGACAGACAGACGTAAGATCATTAACTAAGAAGTGTCTGCTGCTCCTTCCTAAGGGTAGGTTATCAAGCCAAAAAATAATAATCTGGGAATACTCCTTTAAATAAGAAACCTTAGTCTAGTCCAACTTGACAGGACTCATCCTCTGAGCCAACCCCGCTGTGTCTAGCTAGCCCAACCTTCAGAATCTGAATAACCACAACGTCATCCTTATAAGTTGTCAGTGTATAAAGCACATTGACATGGCGGCATCTTCAGCAGCCCACTTCTTCTTCTCCACCCTCCACTGGAACATAAATAGATCAGGCATTAAGCGTCAGTCCAGATGGGGGGCGCCAGAGGCCTGCTCGTATCAACATGATGGAGTATAAACAGTCTCCGCTGCCTGCAGAAAACAGAAGGTCATGCCTTCTCTGCTACTGGAATAATTCACATTCTTTGGCACAAACAGCCATCCGCACAAGTATTCTTCCATGCAGGTCAGAGACTGAATTCTCCACAAGCTGTGTCAATATTAAACATGACCCTCACGCTTCTCAATGAGCGTTTCCTGCGTTTACGGTAAAGGTTAAACCCACACAGGCTACCAATATAATTGCCGAGCTCCATTACTGCTTAGAGTACGGTATACCCCGGAGCTGGAAAACACATGTAAGGACAGCACAGGGTGAGAGTAATAACAGAGACACCCACCACCCATACATGTCATTCTTAGGCCTGGCTCACACTAGGGCATGGCTTTTGTTAAATACCAGTATACCAGTACCTGTCAATCCCAACAAAGTCCATTGACTATCTTGGGGCCTGTAGGGGTCCGAACACGATTCGGATATTGTTGAAGTCCTGCAGACTGCGCTGTTCTTGGCATCGAAAATAGTAAAAGCCAATAGAAGCCCCAGTGAGATCTCTGAACACAAATGTGAACAGAGCTTTATTGTGTCTTAAATAAAGGCTAAGGATAGGTGATCAATAGGAGATCAGTGGGCTTCTGCATATAGCCATCAATCCCTGCCACCTCCTGTGTAGAATATGCAAATCTGTCTCCCATGATGTTAATATAGGGAGGCAGTGCCTCAGTTATGCAGCCCACTAGGGGCGCTCCATTTAACATCATGCCCGACCCTCCCAGTGGGATTTTACCAAGTCAGTCTCTCACCCGAAGACAGCTGTTTCGATCTGTTTGGATCTCTTCAGCCCGGCGCAGAGAAGACTTACTTGGCAGAGGTGAGAGGCTTCTAGACAGGGTTAAGGGTATATTGTCACTCCTTAGGGAGAGACCACCCTATAGGTGTGTGGGGATTTATTGAGCCATTTGCGTTCCACTGTGAGGGATCATGGGAAGAATATGCAAATCTGTCTCCCATGATGTTAATATAGGGATACAGTGCCTCAGTCATGCAGCCCACTAGGGGGCACTCCCTTTAACATCATGACCTCTGGTGTAGTGATAGCATGGGCACAGCTAACATACCACAGGTGTAAAATGATGTAGATGTGAAGGGATACACTAAGACCTCTGCCCAATAACACACATGTAAAAAAAAAAATCTTCATTCATTTTAAAAAAAAGCAGAGATATTTGGTTTCTTTTACTGATTCTTATCTCGGACCCATTTCCAATTTTGTTCCATTATAAGAACAAAAAAAATAGAAACAAAATCATGATGGTGACAGATCCGTCATACAATGAAAACTGACTGTAAGGAACCCATTAGCTATAAGGCCCCATGCACACGGGGGAATCAGAGGCAGAAAATCCAGCCCGCACACTGGCTGGATATCTCAGGGTGAGCCCTGACAGAGAACCAGGACTCTGTGCGCCATAGTGATCTAGAATGCTAGGAATTCCTGCTTCTTGCAACGTTCCCATCCATACTATATATAGTGACGGTGCAGTCAGGCAGGGGCTACCAGCATTATAGATCAGTATGGAGCAAAGAGTTCACATCTCCTGACCAAGGCAAGTTGGGGCCAGTTTTTTTTTCTTTTTATGTACATAGAGCACTCAATGTACATTTTTTCCTATCAGTTTGTCTTTTGGAATATGGGAGGAAATCCACGCAAACACAGGGAGAACATACAAACTCCTTGCAGATGTTGTTCCTGGCAGGATTTGAACCCAGGACTCCAGCACTGCAAGGCTGCAGTGCTAACCACTGAGCCACTGTGTTCCCCCCAGTTTGGGCGAGTATTTTGAAGCCCAGATTCTCCTGTATACATGGGGCCTAATGGGGTTTGCCAGGAAACGGTTGTGTTGCCTGTCATTTTGCTAAATGAAAAATTCAGAACCTGCAATGGAGATTCCTACTGGGCACGGAGTCTGTGCAAGCATAACTGAAGTCAAGCCAAAAGTGGGTGATCAAGCAACTGAAAATATCATCCATGGCTACCTATCTTAAGGCGGACTAAAGTCTGATGTTGCGGAATGTTTGTGGTATTGTCATGGCCAATGGTCATATGAAACTCAAACTTGTATGGTCGGGTTAAGAAAAGAAAGATCCTGAGGTATTGAGGTCACACTACGGCAGCCCCTCTGTCACCTGTGTCAGTTCTGCAAGTTTTACTGCACTAAACTGCAGATATCTGAGCCGTATACTTGAGACGGGATCCACATCTTGTCCTGCTCCTTTGCATTTGGCAGCTGTGTGTTACTCCGAGCTCGGCTCTAGCTGACATTGAGGCACAAGGTGAGATCTGCGCCTCCGACTGGCACTTCCCAGCAGCAAGTTTAAGCCTGTACGTGTTGGTTGTTTGCCTGTTAGTGCAGCTCCGCACACGACAATCCCTACAACACTCAGGGCTTGGCAGACACAGCTATAAAAGTGTGGAAACCATATAGCAGAGATCGATCTGATGATCCTCTAGGTGTAATGTTCTGTCCTCAGCACAGAAGAAGTCGCTCATTATAAAAGGAGTTTGTTTTTTCAGAAGAAAAACTAAAGTTGCAGAACGCTCAGAGAGGGTTAAATAAATGTATAAATAAAGAAAAACCAATCAATCTCCTGCTAGACCCATATAATATTACCTATGACGGCCATCAATATTAAATGTCTGGGGGTCCAACAACCAGGACTATGTAGAACACCTGCACCGAGACAGCGCAGCAGCTCTCTAATGTTTAACCCCTTCCTGTCACAGGCATTTTTTAATTTTCGTTTTTGACTCCCCGCCTTAACTTTTTTATTTTTCCATTCACAGAGCCATAGGAGGGCGTAATATTTGCGGGACAAATTGCACTTTGTAACTGTACCATTTAATATTCTGTATTATGTACTGGGAAAAAAAAAAATTAATTCTGAATTTATTGAAGATAAGGGTGCATTCACACTGAGTAAGCGCTAGCTTATTTTGTAGAGTAAAATTACACTTGTAAATTTTGCTATCCCATTGACTTCAATGACATTTTACAGGCATATTTTTTACAGGCGTATTTTTACACTTGTAAAAAAAATATCATTGAAGTCAATGGGATAGCAAAATTTACAAGTGTAATTTTACTCTACAAAATAAGCTAGCGTTTACTCAGTGTGAATGCACCCTAAGACTGCATTTGTGCAACTTTCTTACAGTCTTCGTTTTTATGGCAGAGTGCAGCCAAAATGCTTCGAAGCGGCCACCACCTTTAAAGGGATTTAATCATTAAAATGGATTTTTTTCTCCCCAACACGTAGGAAGGCTATTCTTCTCCTACCTTTAGAAGTCTTCTCCGCCCCTACCTTCACTTCTAAAGGGAGAAAAAATTCCATTTTAATGACCGAATCCCTTTAAAAACGTGGACTATTAGGGTTGATATCGGGAAAGGGGTTAATGTTTACATACCAAAAGCCGCTCTGCTCACTCACCACACAAACTGTAGCAGCGAGTGTAGGTACGGCAGCACTGTCTGTACATAGACTTCAATGGGACAGCGCTCCAGTTCATCAACTTAGTTACTGGATGTGAACATGCCGACATGGATTATATGAATTATTTGCATCCACGCCATCCTGCCTCACACTGCCATTGCCTAGGATATGTCACTGCACACTATTCAACCACGATTTTTGATAAGGGAATAGTCAAACCAAAATTTAATGGCACAGTGTATGTAAAAAGTTGACTGTTTCTTTGGATGGACACAAAGTCAGACATGTAGGACTTTGTGTCCGTGCAAAAAAAAAACTGTTTCACAGCAGAGAGGCTGTATACTAATACCGACGGTTTGCTTTAATAGCTCATTCAAATAAATGGGTTTTAAAACTGACTGCCGGCAAGCCGTCCCCTGTCCAGTTTCTCTGGGAAATAGGACGGAAACCCCTTTGCGGACAGCAGATGCTAGTGTGAACGCCCCCTTGTTCAGCTATCCACCGTAACTAAAAAATAAACAAATAATAATAGTTTATTATTATTATTATTATTATTATAAGAAAGGGGTGTTTTATTTCCTTTTCTTTTTTGGCCGATACTATCCCAAAGAAGGTGTGGTGTAAGTAATGATGGTAAGCAGGTCACTCCTCTTTTCTCTTCCAATCGATTGCGGTCCAACTGTCTAAACCCCTGTTAATCGAGTGTGAGAAGAGGCTGCAGTGCTAGACAGACCACTGCTACATCTGTACTGTTTACATGGGTTATACTCTGGTTTGTACTACACAGGACTGTTAGTTACGTCATTTAATAGCTACTGATTCCAGCACAGTTGGAATTTTTTTTCTCTAGCCCCCACTGTTCCTAAGTAATAAATGCTGTTAGCCTGATTTGCTATTTAGGTTCTTTAGGAGGGTGGTGTCAGTCAGGAGTAGCGAAGGGGTGGGATTCTGAGCTCTGACACTAGCCGCCTCTGATTGGAGCTCTGACTGACGCTCCCAGCCTGACACTGCTCTTCTGACATTACAGAGGTTACATCGCACATCAGGAACTAAAACTAACTGTGCTTGTTGCCTGGGAATGGTCGGAGCTAGAGAGAAAAAATATTCCAGAATCAATGGAGCAGTGCCTATTAAGAGATGCTACGAACTTGTATGGGTAGAGGTAGTTAAAGGTCCACCTTTAAGCTCTGTAATGTCAGAAGGGCGGTGTCAGGCAGGGGGTGGGATTCAGAGCTCCAATCAGAGGCAGCCAGTGTCAGATCTTAGAATCACACCCCCTTGCCTGCTTCTGCCTGACACCAAAACTAACAGCATTGATTGTTCGGGAACAGTGGGGGCTAGAGGGAAAAAAAATTCAAGCTGTGCTGGAAGAGGAGCAGCGTCTAGTAAATGATGTAAAGAGCAGGACTTGTTGGAGGTGGTGAAGGGTCTTCTTTAAGCATTTTATTTTGACACCAGATTTGGTAGCTTTTTGCCCTGACACTACAAACGCTGGACCTTTCACACTGGTCCCTTCAAATGGCTTTTTGTCAGAGGTACCAAGAGCCAGACCTCTACTCCAGGCCAACTATTTTAAAGCCTTATTAAGACAATAACCAGAAATTGAACCTTGAAACAACATGAAGATAAAAGGTGGAGATTTACTTTAAGGCTTCTGGTCTATTACATGGCTCTCAGTAACAATATTTTTAGATCACATACATGCAAATATCCAGGGGTTTATATACTTTGGAGCCACGCCACAAAGCACAGAGTATTCTTCCAAAACCGCCAGCTCCAGTTATGCCTCCTGTTGAAAGAGCTCAGGCATTAAATCCTGGGATTTCTTCATCAAACGATATCAAATCCATTCCTTGGATACAATTCAGAAAGGACAATTATGAAAATTAAAGCACCTGACAAATGTGCATAACATGCGGCATCATCCAAAGATTAATAATGCCCTCTGGCACAAGCTGGCAAATCATACTGAAGGTCAGGATTTCCAAAGGGCACACCCACATGTCTAGTAAGTCAGAAAGCATTTAGCAATATGACTAGATCATGGCAAGTGGTGCCAGAATCTAGTCCTAAAGGCAATAGTAAATCTGGAACGCTGGGCTCATTTCAATATATATTGGAAGCAAAGAGAACATCTGTGTTCTGTTATATGACCCAAAAAATTAAGGATTTGTCGGAAAAGTAAACCCGTGGCACCGAAAGGTAACAGTATTAAATAGCTTGTCTGGATTGTTACCCATTTTAGGCCCAGTTCACATCTGCGCATGGGTTTCCATTCAGGGAGTGCACTTGGGAAACATAATCCGCAAAAAAAGCGGTTACCTCAGGAAACCTGCAGACCACATGGCCTATAATGGGGTCAGTGTTGTTTCTGCTCAGTTTCCGCACAAGAAACGCGGAGAGAAAAGTTCTGCTTACCGGGGAACGGAATGGCCCAAACGCAGATGTGAACTGGGCCGAACACCTTTGCAACCATTTATTACTGCTTGGCAATGCTATAAGGGCTCGTTCACACGGGCCCAGAGGGGTTGGATTATGGTGCGGAATCCATCCCCTCACAATGGTGGTCTATGGAGACCGCTAGCATTCTTTCTTTTCTGCCGCTAGAAGAAAAAAAGAAGCGACATGACCTTTCTTAGGTGGATTCCGCCTCAGGAAGTCAATACAAGTGAAGGGGGGCGGAAACCGCGTTACATTTTTTTTTTTTAAGGTCCATTCACTTTGCGGGAGGGAAAAACCACCTGGCATTTTTTGAGGCGGTTTTTACCAAAAACCGCTTCCTAATTCCTAAAGCGTTTTTTTTTCCGTACCAAATTACGCCACCCCCTATACATGTATGAACTAAGCCTAAAGAGCTTCAGAATATTCTGGTTGTGTAAACAAGAGAAAAAACAAATAATGAAGCAACTCTGCAAATACATTTTGTTAAAAATCCCCTTTTATTTTGTGCCCACAGCTCCTATGTAGACACCACAGTCTCCATGGTAACAGACTACATGTAAATCATGTGCAGTCTGATCCTTGTATATGTTCCCAGCTTCTTACTACCACACATTCAGTAGCTATATACAGTATACAGCTGGGGTGGGCAATTAATTTTCCCATGGGGCTACATGAGAAATTGTAACGGTTCTAGAGGGCCATGCGTGCCACTGCAAATTTATCCCCACCCCCCTTCTCCGATGACTCCGCCCATTATCAATAATTTTTCCATGTGCCCCACGAAGTAAAATCCTCCTACAGTCACTAACATTATACCCCCGCCCCCATATTATAACGTTTCCCTCCAAATGTCCCACAGTATTAAAGGGATTCTACCACTAAAACACTTTTTTTTCTAGTTACCACGTCGGAATAGCCTTTAAAAAGGCTATTCGTCTCTTACCTGTGGAAGTGCTCTCCGCCGCGCCGTTCGTTCAAAATACCGGTTTGTACCGGTATGCTAATGAGTTCTCTCGCAGCGATGGGGGCGTCCCCATCGCAGGAGCAGCGATGGGGGCGTCCCCATTGCAGCTCGAAAACCGACCGCAGCGCTGCCTCTATGGTCTTCTGTATCCTCCCCTTGCTTCTTCAGCGTACTGTCGGACGCCTGCGCAGTACGCTCTGTTCGACGAAGATTGCCGAATGTACTGCGCATGCGCGAAATTGCGATCCCAGCCATAGTGCGGGCACCGAACTTTCGCGCATGCGCAGTACGTTCGGCAATCTTCGCCGAACAGAGAGCATACTGCGCAGGCGTCCGACAGACGCTGAAGAGGCAAGGGGAGGACACCGAAGACCGGAGAGGCGGCGCTGCGGTGAGTTTTCGAGCTGCAATGGGGACGCCCCCATCGCTGCAAGAGAACTCATTAGCATACCGGTACAAACCGGTATTTTGAACGAACGGCGCGGCGGAGAGCACTTCCACAGGTAAGAGACGAATAGCCTTTTTAAAGGCTATTCCGACGTGGTAACTAGAAAAAAATTGTTTTAGTGGTAGAATCCCTTTAAGTCCCTCTCCTGGTGCCCCAGTATAAACTAGTAGAAACTAGAGGGGATATTAAACTGGGGCAGCTGGAGAGGGACATTAAGCTGGGGGCAACTAGAGGCAGAGATGTCCCCATCCAGCTACCCCCCATGGTTTAATATCTGCCTCCAGCTGCCCCAATTTAATGTCACCCTCCATCTGCCCCCTAGTTTAATATCCCCCCTCCATGTGCATTCAGTTTAACTGCCCCCCTACATCTGCCCCTAGTTCCCCCCTCTTGCTCACACATGCTGTCTCTTCTCTCTTTAGCATCCAGTAGCCCCCATTGCCGGCAGCTTGCAGGAAGCACACAGTCCCGTGTGGCTCCGCCCACTAACGAGTCATAGCCTATCCTGGTGATAGGATGTGATGACATCATCACAGGTCCTTGAAAAAACTTCCACTAGCTATGCGGGCCGGATAGAAGCAGTCAGAGGGCCAATGTGGCCCCCGGGCCGTACATTGCCCAGGTCTGGTATACAGAGTCTTTCTTGTCCATGGGCACGGTTGTCACTCAAGCCACCATCTATATGGCCGAAGAGAAGGACTAAGCCACTCGGCGTCCATACGTAGTGATAACCACATAGCAAATACCTAAAATAACTTTACTACTAGCATTGCTCTCAGTGGAAAGACTCCAACAACCCGAAGAGCAGCAAGGAATTTCACGTTTCACTAGCACATTTATTATCATCAGTAACATGAACAGAAACACGAGACTGCAGGCCGCCATAAACAGCAGCCATATAGGTCTGTGTACACACTTGTACCAGGGAATAGTAAATAAGAAAATTGTCCAGAAACGGCCATTTTATTCCTGGATACCATTCCCTGACAATGTTTGGGCTCCAGTTTCACAAGTATGAAGAGGTTGTCAGAAGATAATACTAGATCAGACCTAGATCTCTGCACAAGCATGCAGCCGCAAACAAAAATCTCCTCCATACCGGTGACAGTCCGGCCTGTCATCACAACAATGGTAAAATGTTTTTGGAATGAAACACAGGAAAAACTTGTTGAGTGTGACTGGAGAAGATGAATCCTGACACGTTCTTAATATAGGAACAAAAACTAAACATCTAGAAAGGAAAAAACGCATAGGTGCTATAGGTGCCCATACAACGTCAATAGCTGTTGGCTGAACTCTGATTTAGCTGACAGCTATTCCTTCACACTCCCCCATACACATGCACACTTGATTTGGCAGAGCAGACACTCCTGGATTTGGTTTATTTCTTTCCAGAATTCAACTTTCCTGACCCATTTGTTGGGGAAAAAAAGAGTCATAAGGGCTTGTTCACAGGGGGCAAGAGGGAGCGGATTTTAACGCTGAATCCTTCTCAAAATCCGCCCTCTCACAATAGAGGTCTATGCAGACCGCTAAGGTTCTTTTTTCCGCTAGCAGTTTGTTCCCACTAGCGGAAAAAAGAAGCGAGCTGCCCTTTCTTCAGGCGGATACTGCCGCGGTGTCCTCCTCGCTGCAGCACCCTCCAGACTAGGCCCGTTCATTTGGGCCTACTTCGGAGCGGGAAGCAACGACTGTTAGAAGCCACGGCATTTTGGTCCTATTCTGAGAAGTGTGTGCTCTATGATAGGAATGACTCATCCACATGACAAGGGGTCACTTAGGATGGGTATCTACTAAGGTAAACCCTAAAAACCTGAAATTTACCTTTGCAAAGGGCAGATGATGAGGCCCTAATTCTGGTTCCTCTGCCCCCCCTGCTGACGTTCCAATTCGCAGTCACATTTCTGACTTTATTCTACTCGGACCAGCGGCTGGAGTACAGGGGAGTCGGTGATGTTGGAACAAGCCGCAGAGCAGCCGGAGAGGAGGCAGCACTCACACAGACTGCACTCGGCATAGGTAAACTTCAGGGTTTGGGGGGGCTTATATATTAGTTATAAAGCTTCAAGAGTGCAGGGAATTTGATGAGAAGCTTCATTTAGTCCACATACAGGCAGAAACAAAAAAAACAAAAAAAAAAATAGAATTATTACTAAATTTAACTTGGTTCCCATGAATTTCTTAAGATGCTACTGTAACTCATAAAACATATAATAACTAAGGCCCGGTTCACATCTACGTTTAGGGAGTCTGCTTGGGAACCCCCTGAATGGAAACCTATCCACTTAAAAAAAGCGGTTACCTAAGGAAAACCACGGACCCCATACATTATAATGGGATCCATGTGGTTTTTGCATGAAACGTGGAGAGAAAAGTGCGGTCTGAACGAAGATGTGAACCGGGCCATAGAGTTCACTTTAATAGGGGCTGCAGTAACCCCGCACAGGCTCTGCACAATATATGAAGTCACCTGCACCCAGCTCTATACACAGCAACCCCCACCAACCTGAAACTGATGGCCTAGCCCAGTGATGGTGAACCTTTTAGAGACCGAGTGCCCAAACTGCAACCCAAAACCCACTAATTTATCACAAAGTGCCAACACGACAATGTACGGATTCTACCACTAAAACAAATTTTTTTTCTAGTTAACACGTCGGAATAGCCTTTAAAAAGGCTATTCGTCTCTTACCTTTGGATGTGCTCTCCGCCGCGCCGTTCGTTCAAAATACCGGTTTGTACCGGTATGCTAATTAGTTCTCTCGCAGCGATGGGGGCGTCCCCATTGCAGCTCGAAAACCGACCGCAGCGCCGCCTCTATGGTCTTCTGTATCCTCCCCTTGCTTCTTCAGCGTCTCTGTCGGACGCCTGCGCAGTACGCTCTGTTCGGCGAAGATTGCCGAACGTACTGCGCATGCGCAAAATTGCGGTGCTCGCACTATGGCTGGGACCGCAATTTCGCGCATGCGCAGTACGTTCGGTAATCTTCGCCGAACAGAGCGTACTGCGCAGGCGTCCGACAGAGACGCTGAAGAAGCAAGGGGAGGATACAGAAGACCATAGAGGCAGCGCTGCGGTCGGTTTTCGAGCTGCAATGGGGACGCCCCCATCGCTGCTCCTGCGATGGGGACGCCCCCATCGCTGCGAGAGAACTAATTAGTATACCGGTACAAACCGGTATTTTGAACGAACGGCGCGGCGGAGAGCACTTTCAAAGGTAAGAGACGAATAGCCTTTTTAAAAGCTATTCCGACGTGTTAACTAGAAAAAAATGTGTTTTAGTGGTAGAATCCCTTTAATAATGTGTGTATACACAATTACAGACCTGCAAAATATGGTCACACGAGTGGGGCTTTATAGAGCTTTCTGCTCCACTGTGACCCCCACACAGTCGAATCTGCTTCAAAGTGACCTCCACACAGTACAATCAGCTCCACAGTGGCCCCACACAGTATAATCTGCTGCACAGTGACCTCCACACAGTATAATCTGCTGTACAGTGGCCTCCACACAGTATAATCTGCTGCACAGTGACCTCCACACAATACAATCAGCTCCACAGTGGCCCCCACACAGTATAATCTGCTGTACAGTGGTCCCCACACAATAAAATTTGCTCCACGATGGCCCCCACACAGTATAATCTGTTCCACGGCAGAGTGCCACCTCTGACACCCATGCCATAGATTCGCCATCACGGGCCTAGCCTAAGGACATTTGGATCTAACTGTACAAGCCCGCTGCATGGCGACCTCTACTAAGCACTACATGGTGAACACTGGTGATGCAGCAAAACAGCACCTGCAAGAGCAACGACACAGCAGCTCAACAACACCTGTGCTTCCAGCTAACATATTAAGAGTGTCAGGTATAGCGGTTAATAATAGACCGCTACATACAATACATATACCATAAGCGGCAGGAAACACACAGGTCTGGCTATAGATGCAAGGAGGCAGCTGAGCTTCCCATTAATATCTAATACTATTCCGCTGCACCGGAGGCTTCACCTCATACTAAGCCACTTCTCTCCATCCGGCCGGTGGGAGGCCGCGCCATTGTGGATGATAAATATTTACTGCTGTGTATTGCAGAGGAGGACGGAGCAGATCTCGGCACCAGCCGCACATTTCCCTTTGTGTGCTAATTATTTTTAAGAGAGAACTGGGACTGAAGCCAAGCGAGTAGCAAGAAACACGTAGGACATAGCCGTGCTGTATACACTGCAGCTCTGTATCCAGATGTAGTATCCTGAGAACAGGACATTTATCCTACTGGACAGCACATATATAAACATGGACACGCTGATGAAGAATTCACATTTACAGGGGATCTGCTATGAACAACACTTAGGATAGGGGAGAAGCGTCTGCTCGCTGAGGTCCAACTACTGATGATAAGAAGGTCGTGTGTGACCAGCGCTCTGTTCTGTCTTATGGGGCTGACGCAGTGTTTAGTGGGCACCAAGTGTGCAATCCACATGTTACAATATTTATAGAGCAGGTCCTGTAATATATTAGGGCATGAGCAGACTGCACACTCGGCCACATACATTGGCCACCTCCATCAGTCCCAAAGAAGGGAGCTGAGCCGGGGCCCATATGCACACTATTGCCCCATTCACACAGTGTTCTCCTGATTGGTGGGTCCTATAGCAATAGACTACTTATCCCCTAGCTTGTGAATAGGGTACAGGTATAGTTAGTGGAGAAAACACCTCACTTTAGAGTGACCTTGTTTGATATCACAGCTCAATCCAATTCATTTAGGATAAGACTGAACAGCCAACAGGCCATGGACGTGACGCCACAGGTTTGTGGAGAGGAAGAGGCGCTCCCCTCAGCTTCAGACAACTGTTCGGCTCATGTGTCAGGTTCCCCAACAAGAGTGTTTCTGATAATAACATTACACTGCTGAATTACTATTTATCCACTGCACTCACATATCCTTCAGAATGGGTTCAAGGCCAATGTCACACCGAAAATAACCATCTGATAATGTGTTGTTAATCCCTATTGTCACCAGCATAAAACAAAGTAATAGTAATGAACTGGAAATCCACGATATGGCAGCATAAACACACATGAACAGGGTGGAAAAATCTAATAATATTATTATTATTATACTGTACACATAGATCGATATATACACATATACAATTTGCTGCAAATAGCAACCATGGTAATGCAAAGATTAAACTCCTTCGCCAAATGAACAGTGAGATCTGTGGCAAAAATGATATGCTGATATAGGATATGGGATGAGATGAATGTCTGATGTCTATGGAGAGTGGAGACCTGTACACTGCTTGTCTTGTATAAAGCAGGGAAGCTGAGGCTGAAGGATCATTTCATATTGTTATATCTCAGGCATTACAAGACCTAGAACCGTCATCTTGGTGCCATTCCTTTGGAGTTTCCCCTGGAAATTGTACTAGTAGAATTGAGATCTTTGGTTCATGTGAAAGCTGAGAATTTAATCTTGCGGAAGCACGGCCGTAAAACAGGACAGGAATAGGACCCGTCCTGAGTTTTGAAGCCTGGACTGTCGGCCCATACAAGGGACTGTGTAATTCACGGTCGTGTGCAAGGGACGACAGAAACGAATGGGTCAGTGTGCTAACTGAATACTGAACCACACCAGGGTCGTCTTCAGGGGGCCTAAGGGAGAGGATGACAGCCCTGAAATCTATGTCAGGGAATAATTCAGCCAGGTACCGTATATACTTGAGTATAAGCCGGCTTTTTCAGCACATTTTTCATGCTGAAAAGCTCTCCTCGGCTCATATGTTACATATCCACACACACGGCTTGCATGTTATACTTCCTAATGGAAAGTTAATAATGTATGAGTCTTTACTTCCAAGTCCAGTATGAAAAGACTCTGCCATACTGGTTTTATGACTGGCTATTCAAGATGACACAAATAATAACCCTTTGTTCTCTCATTTGTCATAACAATTCTGTGGTTTGTGGGCGAGATTACGACATTTCATTTCCCTATTCCCGACTACATTTGGTGCCACCTTAAATGGTCATTATGTTGAAACAGTTCCAAGGGAGAAGACAATGACATCTATGTACCCAGTTATAGACATGGATAAAGCAGACAGTGATGTCACAGTACAGGGATAAAGCAGACAGTGATGTCACAGTACAGGGATAAAGAACACAGTGATGTCACTGTACAGGGATAAAGCACGCAGTGATGTCATAGGACAGGGATATAATGCACACAGTGATGTCACAGTACAGGGATAATACACACAGTGATGTCACAGTACAGGGATAATACACACAGTGATGTCACAGTACAGGGATAATACACATAGTGATGTCACAGTATAGGGATAATACACACAGTGATGTCACAGTACACGGGTAATGTACACAGTGATGTCACAGTGCAGGGATAATACACACAGTGATGTCACAGAACAGGAATAATACACATAGTGATGTCACAGTACAGGGATAATACACACAGTGATGTCACAGTACAGGGATAATACACACAGTGATGTCACAGTACAGGGATAATACACATAGTGATGTCACAGTATAGGGATAATACACACAGTGATGTCACAGTACACGGGTAATGTACACAGTGATGTCACAGTGCAGGGATAATACACACAGTGATGTCACAGAACAGGAATAATGCACACAGTGATGTCATAATGCAGAGGTGCACGGACAGAGATTCAATCCGTGTCTAAATATATAAAGAACACTCCGGCACTCTCTTTATAGATTTTGTGAAAACACTCCAAGACATTTATTGTATATCAAGAAACAATAAGACCATATTGGTACAATAAACATATTGAAGTAGGGGGGCCACACGGTGGCTCAGTGGTTAGCACTGCAGCGCTGGAGTCCTGGTGTTCAAATCCCGCCAAGGGCATAAAACCATCTGCAAGGAGTTTGTATGTTCTCCCCGTTTGCATGGATTTCCATCCCATATTCCAAAAAAAGACATACTGATAGGGAAAAATGTACATTGTAAGCTCTATGTGGGGCTCACAATCTACATTAAAAAAAAAAATAAAAAAAAAAATAACATATTGAAGTGTTTTCACAAAGTCTACAAAGAGAGTGCCAGAGTTTTCTTTATATACCGTTATGTAGTACAAGGACACCACTATGTGCACGATCCCTGCACTCTGATGTCACAATATGTATGGATATAAATGTATATGGAGATGTCAGAGCACTATATACCTGGGATCTCACAGATCAGGAAAAAAAAACATAAAATCATAGCACAAGAATAACATAAGAAGTTATGTCGCAGAGAAAGGATAAAGCCCTCGAAAGGTGAAACCATGGGGCATCCTCCTCTGATTGATACTCTTGTTGTTCGTCTCAGGTATTTGACCAGTGGTTGCTCCCGAGCCCTTCCCAACTGGCTGTGGTATGGATGACCTGGCGAGCGCTCTCACTGGTTTCCTGACTGCTCACACTCACCCCTACCTACCCTTTCACCCCCCACATTTAGTCCTCTCCCCCACTCATCTGTCCCACTAACCCCTCCCCCCCCCTTTTTTTCCTTTTTCTTTTTTTTCTATGTTGCTTTCTTTGTCTTTAATTTTTTTTTTTTTTTTTTTTTTTTTTTTTTTTTTTTTTTTTAATCTTTTTTAATTTTATTCTTCTGATTGTATTTTGTGTTGCACTGTGTGCTTTTTCTGTTCGCAGGGCGGGTGTTCGCCTTGTAACTTGTAATTGTTTTTTCTTTACTTATTGTTTAAAAAAATTTCAATAAAAATTTGAGTTATAAGAAACCATGGGGCATGCCCAAAATCATAGTTGTCCATTAACCCTTTCAGGAATTGTGCACTTGTTTGTATGATAGCTATTAGGGTGCATTCACACGGAGTAAAATGGAGTGTAATTTGGAATGTAATTTTTACACGTGTAAAAAAATGTACACGTGTATTTTGGAGCGTTTTTTTTTACATGTGGCGTTTACGGAACGTTTTTTGGAGCGTTTACGCGTGTAGAAAAACACGTTCCGTAAACGCTCCAAAAAACGTTCCATAAACGCTCCGTAAACGCCAGGTGTAAAAAACGCTCCAAAATACGCGCGTAAATTTTTTACACGTGTAAAAATTACACTCCAAATTACACTCCATTTTACTCCGTGTGAATGCACCCTTACACGTGTAGGGGCAGGGGGGTACACCACTGCTGGGCACCTCTGGTGATAGCTTATCTCCTTGGAGAACAGAGAACACGACTTGCTCAGATCTAACAACCGGATCCCTCTTTCCCCTGATCTGTTGTTGTGGTAGAGTCAGGACCCCCCATAGACGTGAGATGGAGGGCTGCTCCCACTGAAATTGGTGGGTTCAGCTATGTATGGTCAGTGTAAACCTGTGCAAAAGGAGCAAGCGGATGAGAAGTACTGGCGAGCAGGACATCAGCGCCCTCCAACAACGCATTACCTTCATGTCTGGAGTCTAAAGACTATGGAAACGGCAAACACATTACAGACAGCGCCGCTCTTATATGTACTGTATAAATAGAGAGCATGCTTTTTACATTCCCCAGATGCCTGTGTGCACTACAACCAAGCACCACCAGTGTTATTCTATCTACAATCCACTCAGGAATCAAAGCCAGCACGCCGCCATGACACGTCCAGGAATACCAGACTGGTACAGCTGCAACACCCCCAGATCGGAGGTCTTATACCACAAACCGCCATGTCTGAAGGGTATAAAGGGCTCAATAAATCTCATAAGTCTCTCGGTTCCTCCTTCAGTCACGCGGCTTATTAAGAAATTTGCCCCGGTGTATCTCAAGTATTCCAACAAGCTGGTGGTTATTTTGTATAAAAATAACGTCCGCCATCTTGGACAACAAATGATTCCCCATGACACACAACAGAAAGGGTTAGGGAATCATTCTGCATATCCTTCCAGGACTCCATGACAGACCCCATTACGAGTCAGTGGGGTCCATTGGCATCAATCACATGATGACGGATCTGGCATTTTACTTTTGTTTCTCTGCTACTGTGATGTAACAAAAAAATAATAATACCTTGCCAGAGAGGTGTGAACAGAGCTCTAGCCCCATAATCTAATATGGAAAGAGCCCAAACCTGACTGCAGCGTGGGCCACCTCAGGAGACCAGACTGTGGCCCAAGTAATTGCCCAAAGCCTGGTGGGGAGGACCAGAATGTGGTTGTGGGGGCGGCTCATGATCAAGAACGAGATTATAGTTAGCTTCCTATAAGTTCGGGATCGCTCAATAAATAGTACCATGTTCTATTACTACTGTCTGCCCTTCGAGGGAAGGTCCACACATCGTGCAAACTAAATTTATATTGAAATATACTGAAATTTTGTAGCATTTTTTCCTTAAATATCCCACGAATGCAATGTAAAGAAGATGCAGTGCAGGACTCATTATTATTATGTGTGTGGTGCCCCCTCCCCTAGGAATGACTAGAGGCCCCAGTACCCCCACCCACCCCCTCCCTGCACCCCAATGTACCCCACCCCTGGCTCTCTCACCGATCACGATCCTCAGATGCTTCAGCCGGGTCAGCACATCCTTTTTGGGGTCCAGCACTTTTTGGGTTGATTTCTTGACATCCCCGTGAGTTTTTTTAGAGAACATCCCGGATGAGAGGAGGAGGACACCCCCGGCTCACCCCCGGGTGTCTCTCCACCAGGCAGCGGGCGAGGGATACAAGGGCTTCCCGAGCTGAGGACACGGACTGCCCCGGTCCCAGGGATGTGATGGGAGGGGTGCGGGTCTCCCCGCTCTGACAGCAGCAGGTTACACAGATACATCCAACATGGCCGCCCCCGTCTGACTCCAGCATAACAAAGCAATCGAACACCGAGTGATTCACCGCTCACTCCTGCCACCTAATGGCAAAAGTCAGTATATTTATCAGGAATTGCACCCAAACAGCCAGAACAGTCATACCTGAAAATAAATAAGCACATGTAACCGTATGTTAAAATACATGCCATAAGACAGGCCACAGAGGTATAGCCATAGATTCACTTTTAGGTTAGTTATGTTCACATGTGTTGGATTTTCCTACTACATGTCTGACACATGTTTTACTATATGGACAGGGCCGCCATCAGGAATTTTGGGGCCCCATACAGCATAAGTGTCTGCCCCCCCACACACACACACCCCCCGCCGCCATTTTAAAACTACCTTATTTTGCGTCATACCAATTCTGTATTACATTTCCCTTTATTTAGCAGCATTACAAGGCTTAATCAGATTCTATTTGCAGGTAAAATCTGCTCCGTGTGACAGCGCCTATAGAGAGCCAACACCATTTATAAGAGCCCTCTTAATAAATCCTCAGGGCTTATTCACATTGCGTTTTTGGCCTCTCTTGCCGGGATATGTTGGTAACCAGTCAGAATCAGCTGTCAACTTATCCCTGCACGAAGAACTGGCCATTAAAAAAAAGGGGGCCTGCAGTTCTCCGTGCAGGGATAAGTGGGGAGCTGATTGTGACTGGTTACCAACGTATCCCGGCAAGGGAGGCCAAAAACGCAACGTGAATACTCCTTTAAAGTGAAAGTCCCACCCCCAAACAGGCTGCTATGCTAGTAACATAGCCTACATCATTATTAATACAAAGCACACATACCTTTGGAGGTATTGTGTGCTTTGTAGTTCTCCAGCTAAAAACTTATATACTATTGCCCCAGTTCCCTCTCCGCAGTGCCGCACACCCGATGCCCCAACAATCCCCCCCCCCCCTTCTAACATCTTTCCATTTACCCCTGTACCCATACCTCCCAACTTTTGAAGAACCGAAAGAGGGACAAAATGTGCGGCGCGCTCTGCACGCTGCGGCAAATTTAGCCCCGCCCTTCTTTATGTTGACTCCGCCCATTCTCATTAATTTTTCATGTGGCTGCACACAGTATAATCCTCCTACAGTCGCCCGTAAATTATATGTCCCCCCTCTATCTCTCCCCCAGCTCCATATACACCCTTCATCTGCCCCCAGTTTCATGTCCCCCCATCTCTGCCCCAGATTCATGTCCCCTCCATCTCTGCCCCCAGATTCATGTCCCCTCCATCTCTGCCCCCAGATTCATGTCCCTCTATCTCTGTCCCCAGATTCATGTCCCCTCCATCTCTGCCCCAGATTCATGTCCCCTCCATCTCTGCCCCCAGTGTCATGCCGTCCTCTCCTTCATCTGCCCCAGTTTCACGTTCCACCTCAGTGTAACCATTAAACTTACCTTCTCCTCATTCCCCCGCTGCTGTCTGCGCGCCTCTCTCTCACTCGCGCACAGTTGTAGACGCGATGTGACGTCATCACATCGCGTCTACACAGCTGGCGTGTAGCGGCGGCAGCAGTAGCCGGCGCGCAGCGGCGAAGCAAGGAGCTGAAATGTGTCAGCTCCTTGCTGTAGCCGCGTATGTGTCCAACTCAGATCTGCGTCCTCCTTTCTCACAGCCTGTATATGCCTGCACTTTGGGTTGTGGACATGTCACAGTACTTTTATCTACTTCTGGCTGCTTGTGTTATTGCTGATGGGATGTTAGTCTCAGATAACATCTGTGCTCAGATTTCTCCTTTTATAAGCCAGAGATTTATTTAGCTGCATCATAACATGGATGTGGAGTCCAATGTCTCAGCATTGTCTATATTATGGTCACTTGGGCTTAGTATGTGTATGTGTAATAGTGTGTTTCAAAACCGTGGAACATTTTTTGGCACAAATACAGCCAACAAATAGCGCTGGTAATGTTAAACAATGAGATTTTTATAAATCAGCATTTCATACACTTGTCTTAATTTAAACCCAGCTGGTGTAAGATGCATCACATATAGTAAAAGGAGCCTGTCAGGTGAATCTGGGACATCAAACCACCAGCATGTCCTTATACTGAAGCTGTTTGATCCTGTTTAAGGGCCCCTTCACACGGGGTTTACGCTTGGCTCATTCAGACACCATACCTCCCAACTTTTGAAGAACCGAAAGAGGGACAAAATCGCCGCGCCGCGGCAAATTTAGCCCCACCCACTTTTGTGTTGACTCCGCCCACTCGTTAATTTTTCATGTGCCTGCACACAGTATAATCCTCCTACAGTCACCCGTAAATTATATGTCCCCCCTCTATCTCTCCCCCAGTTTCATATACACCCTTCATCTGCCCCCAGTTTCATGTCCCTCTTCCATCTCTGCCCCCAGATTCATGTCCCCTCCATCTCTGCCCCCAGATTCATGTCCCACATCTCTGCCCCCAGATTCATGTCCCTCCATCTCTGCCCCCAGATTCATGTCCCTCCATCTCTGCCCCCAGATTCATGTCCCTCCATCTCTGCCCCCAGATTCATGTCCCTCCATCTCTGCCCCCAGATTCATGTCCCTCCATCTCTGCCCCCAGATTCATGTCCCTCCATCTCTGCCCCCAGATTCATGTCCCTCCATCTCTGCCCCCAGATTCATGTCCCTCCATCTCTGCCCCCAGATTCATGTCCCTCCATCTCTGCCCCCAGATTCATGTCCCTCCATCTCTGCCCCCAGATTCATGTCCCTCCATCTCTGCCCCCAGATTCATGTCCCTCCATCTCTGCCCCCAGATTCATGTCCTCTCCATCTCTGCCCCCAGATTCATGTCCCCACATCTCTGCCCCCAGATTCATGTCCCACATCTCTGCCCCCAGATTCATGTCCCACATCTCTGCCCCCAGATTCATGTCCCTCCATCTCTGCCCCCAGATTCATGTCCCTCCATCTCTGCCCCCAAATTCATGTCCTCTCCATCTCTGCCCCCAGATTCATGTCCCCCATCTCTGCCCCCAGATTCATGTCCCCATCTCTGCCCTCAGATTCATGTCCTCTCCATCTCTGCCCCCAGATTCATGTCCCCCATCTCTGCCCCAATGTCATGCCGTCCTCTCCTTCATCTGCCCCCAGATTCACGTTCCACCTCCACATTAAACTTACCTTCTCCTCCGCTCCCTCGCCGCCTCTCTCGCTGACACATGCGGCTGAAGGAAGGAGCTGACACAGGTCAGCTCCTCGCTTCGCCGCTGCCCGCCTCTCTCCCTGACACACGCGGCTGAAGCTGCTCGCGTGCTCGCTTCGCCGCTGCGTCTCTCTCTCTCGCTGACACATGCAGCTGAAGCGAGGAGCTGACCTGTGTCAGCTCCTCGCTTCACTGCTTCCGCCGGCTCCTGGCTTGTACATCGCGTCTACAAGCCAGGAGCCGGCGACAGCAGTGAAGCGAGGAGCTGACACAGGTCAGCTCCTCGCTTCAGCCGCATGTGTCAGCGAGAGAGAGACGCAGCGGCGAAGCGAGCACGCGAGCAGCTTCAGCCGCGTGTGTCAGGGAGAGAGGTGGGCAGCGGCGAAGCGAGGAGCTGACCTGTGTCAGCTCCTTCCTTCAGCCGCATGTGTGTTCAACTCAGATCTGCGTCCTCTGGACGCAGATCTGAGTTGAAATCGGGACATACCTCCCTCCAACCGGGACCGCGGGACATGTCACCCAAATCGGGACTGTCCCGCGGAAATCAGGACGGTTGGGAGGTATGAGACACGTATACACGAGCGCTTCAAAACACATTCACATTCGCATTCACTTCAATGGGAGTGCGCGTAAAGCCGGCTCTACACGCGCTCCCATTGAAGTGAATGGGATGTGTTTTGAAGCGCTCGTGTATACGTGTCTGAATAAGTGGAGCATTAACTCCGTGTGAAGGAGCCCTTAGGCTAAGGCCTCACGTTGCGGAAATGCAGCTTTTTTTTTTTTTTTAGCCAAAGCCAAGAATGGCTACAAGAGGCATGGGAGATATACAGGGTGTCCGGAAAGTAAGTACACAAAATGAAAGGGTGGACTTTAGCCGGTATATGAAGTGTTTTTAATTAATGAATATGTGACCGGAAATGCACCGTTGTGTCACTGCAGGTAGACCATCATGTTGGTTTCCTATCCTTCGCTGCGCCATGTGAAAGGAGAAATGAAGAAGATTTTTTTCTTGTGGGGACATGTCAAGTCCATTGTGTACGCAATGCCTGTGCCAACCCGCGAAGAACTCGCGAACCACTTCCAGGCTGTGTTCGTCGCGGTGAGGGCCATGCCAGGAGTCTGTGAACGGGTGCGTCAATCCATCTCCTAGCGTTACACTGCTTGCATCCAGGCAGGCGACCAGCGTTTCCAGCAATTCTTGTAATAAGTAACAGAACTTAAAAGAGAACTTTTCACCATTCAATATGCTAACTTGTTCTCTACTGTCAGATAGGTGGTTCCAAGTTGAAGTAGAAAGACAGGGATCGCACCCCTGACAGTAGACAGCCTAATTGTGCTGTATGCAACAAAAATGTCTGCTTGGGAACGGTGGGGGGCTAGAGAAAAAAATGGCACTTTAAAAAAAGTTCCATTGAACTGAATGGGAGAGTTGGGAGGAGATTATTGAGGTGGATTCTGCATCAAAATTCCACCTGCAAAAAACTCTTTGTGAACTTGAACCAATTAAATGCAAAATTCCTTAAAGAATCAATAAACTCCCCCCTAAGTGTCTAAATGGAACAAAGCAAACAGCGGTGTGTTTTCAATGAAGAGAGCTGTGCTCGGAGATCCCCGGGAATGCCCCCTGTGCCAAGAACCAAATTTGCATAATGAAGAAACCATCTTTTCCTTGGCATCCTCGGGACTGTAACACATAATGAAGGTATGATAAGAAAGCTTGTCACAGCCACTACAGCGCTATGGTGGGAGCTTGAAGGGAATTAAGAAGATGACACACTCCCTTTAAGGTAGGGTTGAAAATTAAAGAAATCAAGTTGTTTTCAAATTAAAATTTATTGCAAAAATTGAGCGCGTTATGTTTCTTATTTTTTAAACTGTTATTGTAATGTTATGATTTTTAACGTAAAGAACATCCTTAGAATACTGGGGGGAATTTAGTAAGACTGATGTTTCCTATAGTACTCTTACTCAATTCCTCCGCTTATGTGAATTATTAGGCTAGGTTCACACAGTGGAAAATGAAGAGACATTCCTCTTCATTTTCTCTGCTTATTAGGCCTAATCGACAGGGACTCCCAAGCTTCGGAATCCGTTGCAAAATCAAGCAGGACACTGAATTTTTATATGTCCTGCTGTGATCTCTGCCTCCCATTGCTTTCAATCTGTGCCCAAATTCATGGCGCATTCCTCTGTGTGAACTTTTAGTCTAGGTTCACATTGGATATTTTGGGCCGGAATTTGACTGCACCAGCATCCAGTCACGGCACTCCGATCCGGATTAGGCCCAAATGAATAGCCCTAGTCGGGAGGGAGTGTCTTCAGGTGGACGTCCGCGGGTGAACCGGTCACGGCATCCGCCTGAAGAATGAGCATGTCGCTTCTTTTTTTCCGGGAGCTGGAACAAACCACTCCCGGAAAAAAGAACTGATTGATTTCAATGGGAGACGTTTTTTTGGTCAGGATTTTGAGGTGGATTCTGCCTCAAAATCCTGACCAAAATACCCCGTGTGAACTCAGCCTTAAGAGACTCCAGCCTATCAATAACTATACAGTATATATATATATATATATATATATATATATATATATATATATATATATATATATTCTATTCTATGTTTTGGATCATAGAGAGGGATCCCGAGCAGTGGATTTCCAGTAAGATATCCATACGTTCTAAAATGGTGTATGAGTAGGTTCTACTAAATCTTCAGCCCATTTAAAGTTTCACCAAAAGGAAAGTGCTATTTATTACCACATACCTATCAATACCTCTCATATGATGAAAACTCAACGAACTCCTCTTTGTCACACAGCCAACTTTACAGTTCCTATAGCAATTATAAAATAAATCTCTCTAAAAGCTCTGCGCTTAATGTTTCCTTGCCTGCGACGGATCTTAGCTCTCTGCGCGCCTCTTTCCCCTTCCAATGGTCTCACAAGTCGATAGATATTTTGGAGTTCAGCTTCCTAGTTTCCTTTCAGACACCTACTCACTGAACTTTCTTCCCCTTCTGCGCACGCTGCACACTGATCTCGATCGTTGGGACGCTAAGGGCCTCTCCTGGTTGGGGCGCATCAATATACTGAAAATGAACGTTCTCCCCCATCTATTGTATCTCTTTCAAACGGTCCCCTGTATACTTCCGGCGTCTTTTTTCGCGACGGTCAAACAGGCTTTTTGTAAGTTTATTTGGTCTTCTAAACCCCCTCGCATTGCTCAGAGTACTTTATCCCGGTCTAAGAAGAAGGGAGGCCTGGCAGTGCCTGACTGCTCGAAGTATTACCTTGCAGCGGTCGCCACGCGTATTCTTGATTGGCATCACTCACCTTGCTCTAGGCTCTGGGTTGCCTTGGAGGAGTCTCTGAGCCCTATACCGCTTACGGCGCTCCCTTGGCTCCATAAGAAATATTGGACAGACTGTAAACCATATCTGCTTCCGTTTGTTGCGAGTCAAACTATGGGGGTGTGTCGAATTTATAGTGGTATGCGGTTGCTTTTCCGGAATGATGGCCCTCTGACTCCGGTCTCGGGCAACCCCGACTTTCCAGCTGCGTTTAGCTCTTCTTTTCTGGGTCGCCCCCCTACCCACCCTCTCCTTCGGCTCACACATGTTACTTCTGCCTCCGCTCTCCTTCCTTGCTCAGACTTGTTGGCTTTAGCCTCCAGACCGGATTCAATGGCTGCCCATTGGCACTGCTCCCAACTGTCCCATTTTTACTTCTCCTTGAAGCGTTCACAAGATGTTCATAGGCCACTTCTGCCCTTGGAGCGCCTCTGTCTCTCTGCTTCTCGGCCGGAACACACGGTCTCTCTGCTATACAACTCCCTGTTGGAGAGTCCGGAGGATGGCTTACCACCCTTTGTCAGGGGGTGGGAGAGGGAGCTGGGGGTTTATGTTGGTAGCTGCTCGTTCAGTAATCCCGAGGCTGTGGAAGTCCCAGTCCCCCCCCCACTCTCCTTTCCTGGCTAAAGGAGTTCCTCCATATCCGCACCATGGAGGATATGCTGGCGATGCTTCGCCCTGATGACCGTCTTCACCGCCAGACTTGGCTACTGTGGAACATGTTCTATTACTCCTCAGATTTTCGTTCCCTTTTTCCCTCCTCATCCTTGTGAGCCTACCTACTTTGTACATTTTTTCCTGATACCTGCTTTTCTGGTTCTCGTATAGTTTTACCTAGTGCTTTAATATTGAAGATCACTGCTTTTTCTCTTTTGCTATTACAATTTGTTATGGCTTTTGTTACCCTTACTTCTTCAGTTACCTGATTAACTGTATTGCATTGTTCATTGTAACTCTGCTGCGTCAGAGTCCGCCTCCCCCTCTCCCTGTTCCTTTTCCCTGTTCCCCCATATTTTTTTCCCTTTTTTCCTTCCCATTGTTTCCCCGACTTTTCCCTCCCTCTCCTCCCTCCCCTTCCCTTTTGTTCAACCCTTGGAAAAATCTTTAATAAAAAATTTAATGTAGAAAACTCAACGAAAAGACACGCTGAGCGGCATATTGCGCTATACATTAATGAAAAGGGGATAGATAATGGTAAACCAAAGAATGGCCTCTCACCGTAGGTTGTTGTGAACTAGTCACAACAACTAACGTCTCTTAAACTTAAAGAGAACCTTTCATGGTTTGGGTCACAGGCAGTTCTATATACTGCTGGAAAGCTGACAGTGCACTGAATTCAGCGCACTGTCGGCTTTCCCGATCTGTGCTCCGGGTAAAGCGCTATCGGTCCCAGTACCGTAGCTCTTTACAGTCAGAAGGGCGTTCCTGACAGTCAGTCAGGTACATCCTTCGCCACAGTAGCGCCTATCGCGCTGTACTGTGGAGCGGGGAGGAACGCCCCCCTCCCCTCCTGATAATACTCGTCTATGGATGAGCACTGTGAGCAGAGGGGGGGGGGGGCGTTCCTCCCCGCTCACACTGTACAGCGCTATAGGTGCTTCTTTGGAGAAGGACGTACCTGACTGACTGTCAGAAACACCCTTCTGACTGTAAAGAGCTACAGTACTGGGACCGATAGCTCTTTACCCGGGGGAACAGATTGGGTAAGCCCACAGTGTGCTGAATTCAGCGCACTGTCAGCTTTCCAGCAGTATATAGAACTGCTTATACGCAAACCATGAAATGTCCTCTTTAAAACCTGTATTAGAGGTGGCAGCAGAACAATCCCACATCGAAAGAAAGTGAGAAAAAAAGAGAGAGAAGGACACCGAGCGCACTAAGCGTAGTAGTATTGTAATTATGAGATTTATTAAAAGAGAAATGACCAATAGGCCTCTCACCTGATGGGGTTGTGATGGGGTCACAACACTCTAAATTCCCATAAAGAGAGTAATCACTTCTGGTGAGAGTGGCAGCGGTTCCAAGGCTGAGCACCGGATTATCCGGGAGGATAAAAGTAGGAGAGGAAAAAACAAGGATCCGCGCTCAAATGGTCATGCCAGGGAAATGAAAAACAATCGGCAGAGGAGGATAGGTCGATTTTTAATGGTATTAGGTACAGAAAGAGCACCAGTGCTCTTTCTGTACCTAATACTATTAAAAATCGACCTATCCTCTTCTGCCAATTGGTTTTCATTTCCCTGGCATGACCATTTGAGCGCGGATCCTTGTTTTTTCATCTCCTACATCAAAAGAAAGTGTCAGGAAGTGGAGAAAACCAGGGAGGAAACTCTGGAGGAAGTGGATAACATGCGCAGATAAAGGGTCCACAGACCAATGAGTGATGGATGAAACTTATCTCTTTATTAATTTATGGCACACACACACAACGCGTTTTGGGAAAAGAACAATCCCTTTTTCAAGTGCATATGAGTGAACTAAGAGAAATAAATGGCAAAATAATAATAAAAACAATGGATAAACAGTAATAAATATACAATAGTAAATATACAATGGATAAATATATAATATAAGCATACAACATATTTATTATTTTGTAATCAATGGGTCCATTGGGCTCTGTATGTAGCCGTCATATTAGTGGTCTGTCTATCCTCTGGATCAGAAGAACAGGGAGCTACATCTGTATATCCTAAAAAAATACCATCAGTGTCATGTGACAATTCTTTTGGGGCTCACAGAAAACCTGGTGTGACCCAGACTTCTTGCAGCATAGTGATCTATGAAGTCAGGAATCCCTGTCTGCCCGTAGCTTTACTGTTCTGTATTGTACACTAGCTTCTGCCCGCGACTTCGTCTGCGAGTTGTTGGACTGGATGATCCTCCTATATTCAGCAAATTGCTGCCGTTGATGGTTTGCATGTTCCGGCATTTTGCCAGCTCCTAAGCTGTCCTGCTGCTGAACTTGTTCCTTGCACCGTGCCTGTCATTGTTCGGGTATCTCAGCAGCTCGCTGGGACGCCATATAATGAACGTGTTGTTGGTGTTGATGATCGGCCTGCTTTGGCATTTCGACAGCTGTCAAGCTAGCCTGTCGCTGAACGCGTTCCTTGCACTGTGCCCGGGATTGTTCCGGCATCTCAGCAGCTCGCTGGGAAGCCATATAATGAGCATATTGTTGGCGTTGATGATCCGCATGCTCCGGCGTTTCGGCAACTCTCAATCTGGCCTAGCAATGAAGTTGTTCTTCGCACCATGCCTGTAATTGTCCCGGCATCGCAGCAGCTCGCTGGGACGCTATATATTGAGCATATTGTTGGCATCGATGATCTCCCTCAGCTTCACTTGAGAACTCTGTGACTTCTGGCTACCATCATAGCTGTCGTGGTTTGTGACAAATTAGATTCTCTTTTTCCCGGCATGTTTAAAATTGACAAACTGCCAATTTGGATTAAAGGTGTTTGCCCATGTCAGTGTGTCAGCATGTTACAAATTTCATTTCACATTTATAATATTAGTAGGATAGGATAGGAAGGATAGGATGAATCACTATAATACAAAGGATCCAGGTCTCCGGACTGAGTTTGGGCCAGGAAATCCAGCCATCGTATGGACAAGATTTCCTAGTTTGGATTCCTCCATTGACTTCCCAGCCCGAACCAGGTCACGAGAGATCTGCAGTATAATTCTAGGAGTCCTTGTCTCACCACAGCTCTACGGTCTGTACTATATATGGCCAGACCAATTATAGACCTCAATGATGCAGAGTCCTGTCTCTTTACTGGGAAATCCAAACACTTCCAGATTAATACTTTTCTATAGGTCCTAAAAAGATGGGTACAGGATTAGAAAAACAGGACTGCTTTCTTCCAAAAATAGCGCCACAGTTGTCTACATGTTGCGTGCGGTACTGCAGCTTAGCCTCATTCACTTCAATGGAGTTGAGTAGCCAGACCCAACCAATGGACAAGGGTGGCGCTGTTTCTGGAAGTGAGCAGCTGTGTTTCTCGAATCCCGTACTACCCCATCCCAGCAGGGTATACCATCAGTAGTTACAACCAGAAAGCCCCTGGTAACCACACACAGCAAATCATCCTAAAGCCATCAGTATTTGATTACTTCAGTCTGTCGCCCTCACTGTTTATAAGCCGCCCGACAGCCACGCTGTTTCGCTAGGCCACATGGGACATGTAGTTTTATTCTCAATGAAATTCTAATAACGCACAACCAGAGCTGAGATCCAATAAAACCACAAATCCCAGAGTGCATTGCAAATTGAAAGCCCTGCCTTGCGCTCTCAACCAAACCACAGACTGCGCTGTGAAGAAAAGGAAGAACATAGCGAATCAGGAACGGGATGACGAGTTACCGGCCAATCATGTTTCTTAAAAATACTAATGTGGGCGGGGCGTTAAAAGCAGTAGGTTAGGGTGAGCATTGGGTTGCCGCGGAGGGAGGTAAATCTGAGTCGCTGGTGGGTGAGTTGGTGGGGGCGGAAATGCCGGTCCATTCACGGGAGAAGAAGGACAGTAACCACAATGACATGGAGGTGGACTATCCGGAGAACGAGGGCAGCAGCTCGGAGGACGAGGACACGGACAGCTCCAGCGGCAGTGAGGAGGGGGACAGCTCCGGTAATGTTCGCTCCTCGGTGTAGATCTTACGGCCGGCTCACCTCCTAATTATATCATAGATCGTACAGCCTAGACTTGTGTGTAGTGTTGTGCTGGGTCTGACTGCTCACTAGCGCCCTCTACTTGTACACTCACCCGCTGTAGTGCTACTACGGTCTGTTTGCAGAGCCCGCCTGTGACACGCCAGCCACTGGTAAACTACAATTCCCAGCATGCTCCAGTCACTTCCATTGAAGTTTCAGAAAGAACAGAGCGGTTATGCATGCCGGGAGTTGTAGTCCCACAACAGCTGAGCTGCCGAATTTTGCCTTCTAATGACCATCTCACAGTTGTCCTCACTTCTGCTGATCTGTCTGACTTGCTGTATAACTGTATCCTGGAACATCTCTTCTTACTACCCTGTATTGTGGTGTTCCTCTGTTATTTCTCCTGGAGGTGCATGAAAAATTGATCAGCTGCAGAAGGGGAGGGTTCAGCACTTACCTCCTCTGGGTTCTGTTGTAGGCAAAGCAGCCCTTGGCAGTCTCCTAGTGCTCAGGTTTACAGGCTTGTATACAGTGTCTGTAGCTGCTTCATGCCTTCAATAGAGGCATCAGATCTCTCTTCTATGGGACATCCCATCACAGGACAAACCAAATCTTAGACAGTCTTATGTGTGCCCACTGTGATGGTCTCATGGATGTACCCAAATACCTGGGTGATTTTGTCCATAATACAGTTTTTCAGGCAAAACCATGCAACCATTAAAATGATTTTGGAAAACTTAAAGGAAACGTGTCACCCCAAAATGACCTATTTTTTTCTTTAAAGTAAGTTATTATGATGAACATGTTACAAAGAATTTTTGATGGTTTTATTTTTCATTTTCCATGTCACTATCTACATCTAGAAACAAAGTACAATCTCCTGCTATTTTCAGCCTGTTCTCTAAGGCCTGATTGCAAATCCCTACACTATCTTGTAGGGATTTGCATTTCAGCAGTGACTTCTATTACAACACAAACATGATAGAGAATAACAATAGGAGTTCACACCTCTATAGATAACACTCATGGTTGCATCTACTATGGAGAATAGATGATGTCACAGCTTATCTTCTCCCTTACACACAACATGTCTGGGAAACTCTCCCATACACCACAATGCATCAACTCAAGACTATTGCTGGCTAGGGTCATGACTATGCTGTAAAGCAAATCACTAAATGCTGTAGAGAAGAGGAGAAGCTCAGGCAAGATGGCAGCCCTATAATAATGTGCAGAAAATGGAATAAAAAAATCTAAAAACATTAGAAAAAAGTGGTATTTCATTATCCAATAAATAAGAAATTGGTGACATGCACTTGACTATGGTGGTTTTGTCTGTCCTCAGAAACAGATCTGTATTCTGCAGAGAAATCTGTATGTTATCTGCAAAAATAGATCCCAAGCAGGTATGGAACCTGTTACTTTTTTTTTTAATGTAGATTGTGAGCCCTACATAGAGCACACAATGTACATTTTTCCCTATCAGTATGTCTTTTTGGAATATGGGATGGAAATCCATGCAAACACGGGCAGAACATACAAACTCCTTGCAGATGTTTTTTTGCCCTTGGCGGGATTTGAACACCAGGACTGCAAGGCTGCAGTGCTAACCACTGAGCCACCGTGTGGCCCCCCTGTTACTTATCTTGTGGACGGAGTCCACATACTGATCTGTTATGATGTTTTATCCATAATTACGGATAGTATAGAGATTTATTAGAGGGCTTTTCCAGGGCTTAAAATAATAGCTATTATATACTCTCCTGTCTGTGTGGCCAGGAGTGCAGTGGAGAGTCTCCCCTCTGGTCCCCCAGGTCTCCTGACCTTTGGCCTACACAGGAGTCTGTCAGCCAATCAGTGGCTGAGCAGTGATGTTCTGTTGAAATGGATCACCAGCTCTGAGCCTCTGATTGGCCGACACGCTTGTGGGCAGGTAAACAAAGATCAGGGATCCAAATGCAGACTCTGTACTGCATCCATGGCTGACAGGTGAGAAGAAAAAAATCGGACCAGCCCTTTAATAAATCGGTATACTGTCTGTAATTACGGCTAATATACAGAAGACCACAGTCATGTGTATGGGGCTTGACTGGCAAAGTTGAGTTCTCCTTTAGCAAGTTATTTGAGAACTCTACACACAATATGGTAAATGGGGTATGTCCGTGTGAGATTTAACATGCCCGACCCAATCCTTCTTTCTCCTGACATCTGCCTGGCCCTGCTATGACCACTCTTGTGCCATTTGTGTATTTGGGAGGTTTTTAAAGGGTTTGCTGGCATTTACCACAGGATAGGTGATCACTAGAGGTCCGACTACTTTGACCATCACTGATCATGAGGGATCAGTGTGTCTTATATAAATACAGTAAGCCACACATGCACACTGCAGCTCTATTCATCTCTCATTGAAAAATTGAGCTCTGTCTCTGGCAGTCTCATAGAAATGAATGGAGTTGCCACTCAATTCATGACCCCCCCCCCCCCATATCTTCTTGTGGGGTTGGGTCACAGCGATCGGCCCTTCAGATTGTTAAAGGAGAAGTCTGAAAATACAAAGTGTTTAGATGTTAACAGAGAATTTTCTCTCTTTACACATCTTTAGTTTTAAGGTGTCTTTAGACCATGCTTTGGTTTCTTCAACTTGAATCGTTTTATAAATTTATGGCAGCAGTAGATGTGGCTGGTCACATGTGGTGGAGATGTAGTCACTCCTTTACATGTATAGGAGATACACTGAATGTATCCTGCAGAGTGACCATGCGTGTATGCCCACCTCTAGATCAGACCTTTGTCAATCAGGAGTTAAATCAGTGTCAGGGTGCCATAATCTACTACAGACTATATGTAAGCATGGTGTATAGTGTGCATGTAGGAGAGAGGTGTGAGTCTTTGCAGAGTTATATTTTGCTATGTGATAGATCTGATCCACCTAGGTTATGGACATACACCAATCGTGCTGCCTGGAGTCATGGCACGGGTCTCTGGGGGTACACATGGCACGGGTCTCTGGGGGTACACATGGCACGGGTCTCTGGGGGTACACATGGCACGGGTCTCTGGGGGTACACATGGCACGGGTCTCTGGGGGTACACATGGCACGGGTCTCTGGGGTACACATGGCACGGGTCTCTGGGGTACACATGGCACGGGTCTCTGGGGTACACATGGCACGGGTCTCTGGGGTACACATGGCACGGGTTGATCACTTGGGTTTACACTGTGCTACTACTATACTGTGTGCTACTTGGTCTCAAGTAACTGTATGTGTGTGTCTTCTTACTGGTGGTGGAAGTTGTAGCATGTAATATGTTTCATTTATTATTCCATTTCCAGTGTTTGTATAGATAAACACCTCACTGGGTTTCTCTTGGTGTTATTGCAGAGATGGATGATGAAGACTGTGAGCGGCGGCGGATGGAGTGCCTCGATGAAATGTCAAACCTTGAGAAGCAGTTTACAGACCTAAAAGATCAGTAAGTGATCTATAAGAGACATTCAGGAGTTGCAGCTACTCCTTATAGCCGAGATTAGAATTCTGATCTGTCTGCAGTGGTTGGAAAAATGGAAACTTGTCTGTTCTGTGTTGTTTCCACAACTCCCTAGAAGTGAATAATCCTTTCTGTAACCACATAGAGCAGGTTGCAGACTGGTGTCCCAATCTCTCCCATGAAAGGCTGTAGAGCTGGTCATACATGTTAGATTTTCATCTGCTGTCAGTTTTTGGCTTGATTGGCCAAAAGTGGAATATCTCCAGCTAATGTGTATGCCGGCTTAAAGGGCCTCTACAGGGAGCCTTTCAATATTTACTGTCTCCGGGGCTTTTACATGGTTGCTCCACCTCCTCCTGTTTTCACAACTACTTTCTTGTGCTATGGGGGTTGACTTTACTATAGTCTACCAACCTCCAAAATACAAACACTTGTAACAATGGGAGAGGAGGTGGAGCAACTCAGTGGCCAGGTACTGGTTCCCATCTTGTGACCCAGGGTCAGAAACCGCTCGGAACCCCTAAATGCTCAAGAGTAGGTAACTATTCAAAATGCTCCCTAGAGAAGCCATTTAGGATGTGAATACCTTTCTAATTCTGGTCAGCTGTGTCATGTGAGGTTTAGTGCCGTGACCAGTCCTCATGTGACCACCAGTCTAGAGCTTACTCCTCCTGGCTCCATCCTCCTTATTCTTCAGTATGACAGTGCTGAGGATAGTATTTCTGCCTTTTCTAAGGGAGTAGGGACCTCCACTTCTATTGAGAACAGGGAGTCTTGTGGTTTTCTCTATGGCAGGTCTGTAATCTAGAATCCAACCAGTAGTACCCCATCTGAACTACATGCATAGTGCTGTCTCTTGTACAACAGTTTGCCCCCGTGTAAATGAACGGGGCATAGCTCTAGTACTAGGCTTGGTCACTTGGCACTCTATTGGGTACTACGGTGAAATTGCCAGCAGTTCAGACCGCAAAGTACCACACAGTGATGGCATGGTCTAAGAAGCCTTTCCGTGTCTTACCCTGAAGCCTGTGTTTGGGACCTTGCATTCTAAGATATCTGTACATTCACTTATAGTCTTCCCTTGTTTAGTGTGGCACAGATAAGTGATCTAGATCTCCTGGGTTCAGCCATTATTGCAGTTCTGGATTCATCTTCTTTTCTTTATTTGTAGACTTTACAAAGAACGGTTAAGTCAAGTGGATGCCAAATTACAGGAGGTGATAGCTGGAAAAGCACCAGAATACTTGGAACCACTGGCAGCATTGCAGGAGAATATGCAAATACGAACAAAAGTCGCAGGTACAAGCAATAACGTCACATGGTTACTCTTCTTTTGTTCATATTCAGTCATTTTATCCCTGGGTACCAAATAGAAGAGAACACAAATCACTGAGGGGTTATTACTCTGAGAAATATGTATTCACTGAAAGAGTAATTAAAATATAACTTTTATTCGATCAGGGTATAAATAGTCCTAGTACCGATGTGTGAACGGGCAGACATGAAACAATGTGCTCGTGGTATAATGTGAGACCACTACGATATCTGAGCTCATCTGCCCCAAATCACACAAGTAAGAACCCCCAATGTTGACGAAGGGAGTTTCATTAAAATACAAACACACAATCGCCATCAGCGTCCTGTAATTCACATCAGACTGCTGACATGCAAGCAAGGTACACCAGGTACCCGGGCATAGCAAGAGCCCCTGAAGACTCTCTCCGTTATGTATATGTGGCTGGAGAGAGTTTGCCCTAATACTCAAATAGTCTCCTCTACGTGTTTCCTTAATCCTGTATCGGACCGTTCATCAGGAGGAGTAACAGTGCTCTGATATAGCGAATGGATGCGGTCAAAGCCGCAGTTCCCCTGCCCTTGACGGTAGAGCAGGGTACTTTGATAGTACAGGCATATATCGAAGTACCCTGCCCTATATCTCCAAGGATCTGAAAGGTCTTAAGGGCTTATTGTTTGCAGGACAAATTGTTCTTCCTAATGGACCTGGATGACTCCATTCATTTTTCTCTCTGCTAATTTTTTAATATTTTTTTTTATTTTAAGGCATTTATCGGGAGTTATGTTTAGAGTCCGTAAAGAACAAGCACGACTGTGAGATCCAAGCTGCACGCCAACACTGTGAGGTAGGAATCGCTACCATTGAGTTATGATCATATGGATAAGGTGATAGATTTTGGTGTCTGAGAGTTGATAGACCCTATAAACTAAATTAATAAAAGTGTTCCTGCTTCTCCTGGCAAATGGAAAGAAATTTCTCCTGCGGTACTTGTAGTGGCGATATAGCTTTACATGGCAGCTATTTAGATGAATGGCCATGCATGTAATACAAGGACAGCTTGAGTATGCTCGAACATACAATTTAGGAGCACCGCTGGCCTTTGTGCGACAATTCTTTTAAACACTGTGGTTGTCTGGTCCACGTATGGCACAGTAAATCTGCTGATTTTATTAAAGGGGTTTTCTGAACTTAAAGCATTTGAATAAGTCATCAGTCAAACAGCAATGTAGATGTAGGACCCTGGACACCAGCAGTACTTCAGTCTCGTCACAGAAGGCAAAGCACAGTGCTGTATGTTGTAGAGCAGTTGTGCTTGATATTGCAGCTCAGCCCCATTCACTTCAATGGGACTGAGCTGCAAACAGGTCATGTGACCAATGATTACGACACTGTCTCTTCGAACAGCTTGGAAAAAAAAAAAGTTGCGGTGGGAAATACTTATGCCTCTTTTTCCCTGCTGCTCTCCACTGACTATAGCAAAGTTATTCCCCTTAGCACTGGTAATCTCCTGTGAGATCAGGATAGGAGGGGGGCTGGTTATGGTCATGTGACCCGGGGGTTAGAACCAAGCTGGAACCCCTCGGACCATGAAGGATTCATTGGATGAATTAAGGTAAATTTAAAGGAGTTATCAGCTTTCTAAGACTGATGGATTATCATGAGAATTGACCATCAATATTAAAGGGATTCTATCATTGGGAAAACACATTTTTAACTAAGCATATATTTGCATAGCCTTTAGAAAGGCTATTCCAGACATACCTTTAATTTGTCAATCCTCTCAGCTGTTTTTGAATTAGCCTGCTTGTATTGATATGCTAATTAGCCAGAAAGATGAAATCGGAAGTTCACTGAGCACTGTGTGCTATGTATACACAAGGGGAGGCTGCTGCTGCTGTTGCTCATGACTCCCCAGCCTTCCCTGGCTGAGTAGCCTTTCTAACGGCTATGCAAATATATGCTTAGTTAAAAATGAGTTTTCCCAATGATAGAATCCATTTAAATCTTTGGGGTCTGACACTTGGGATCCCCGCAGCACACTGTTTCTTGGTAACATGGGATTGCTGGGCTGCTCACGTGTCATATAAACTATAGCGGCGAGTGTAGTTACTGCAGCGCTGCCCCATTGAACTCTGTGGGGCAGCAATGCAGTACCTACACTCACAGCTATAGTTTGTATGGTGAGTGAGCAGTCAGGCTACCTCCAGTACCATCTAGCTCCATACCAGTAATCTTTGGGGGTCCTGGTTGTCAGACCCCTGCCGATCTAATGGTTATCAGTGACCTATCCACAGGACAGGCCAATCTTAAAATGGATAACCTCTTTGCTTCTTAAAGCTGTTGTCCAGGAGCTAAAGTCTTAGCGCTGCTCTTGCTCTTTGGTTTCAGAGTGAGAAGCTATTACTTTATGACACTGTTCAAAGTGAATTGGAAGAGAAAATTCGAAGACTGGAGGAAGACCGTCACAGTATTGATATTACCTCAGGTAATGAACATGGGCTACGTCATTTTTTTTCTGAGTAGTCAGGTTTTCGGACAGTAATTTTCATTTTAAAAAAATGTCTGAAAATCTCTGAACTTTGTTTCCCTCTGATAATATCGAGAAATCCTCACAGAGCAGGAGTGAATGCAATAATTATTTTCTAGATACACTATATAGTAGATTCTGCTTCTACGTGGTTGTCCGTGTTGTGGGCTGCGATAGAAGAGTGTCCTGTTCGGTTTCCAGTATGCAGTAGGGGGAGCTCGTGCTGTAGGATTTTACAGTGCTGTCTTTCCTACCGAATATGGGAAACTAGGGGACCGAGCACCTGTCTAGTGCACAGACACAAGTATCCCATAGCCTGGTCTTCACAGTATACACGTTTGTAAGAGGTCAGTTTTGCATGTGACCCTTAGAATGAAGCTCGACTCTAGTTAAGTGCAAGAGGCAAACTCCTGTGTAATGTGAAATTCTAACTTGACTGCAATGTTCGGTGCTAGGGCTTAAAGGGATTCTACCATTAAACTACCTTTTTTTCTAATGAACACGTCGGAATAGCCTTAAGAAAGGCTATTCATCTCCTACCTTTAGACGTGGTCTCCGCCGCGCCGTTCCGTAGAAATACCGGTTTTAACCGGTATGCAAATGAGCTCTCCGCAGCAATGAGGGCAGGCCCCAGCGCTGAAAGGCCGATGAGCGCATCCCCATTGCTGAACGAGAGCTCTTTCCTGCGCCGCCTCCTTGTTCTGCAGCAACTCCGCCTCTTCTGGCTTCTCTTGCTCTTGTAGCTCTATACAGGAGCATAGAGAGGCCACCCCAAAATGGCCGCCGGCTCCTGTATTGAACTGCAAGAGCGGCTACCCCAAAATGGCCGCCAGCCGGCTCCTGTATTGAACTGCAAGAGCGGCCATTTTGGGGTAGCCGCTCTTGCAGTTCAATACAGGAGCCGGCCGGCGGCCATTTTGGGGTGGCCTCTCTATGCTCCTGTATAGAACTACAAGAGCAAGAGAAGCCAGAAGAGGCGGAGTTGCTGCAGAACAAGGAGGCGGCGCAGGAAAGAGCTCTCGGGCAGCAATGGGGATGCGCTCATCGGCCTTTCAGCGCTGGGGCCCGCCCTCATTGCTGCGGAGAGCTCATTTGCATACCGGTTAAAACCGGTATTTCTACGGAACGGCGCGGCGGAGACCACGTCTAAAGGTAGGAGACGAATAGCCATTCTTAAGGCTATTCCGACGTGTTCATTAGAAAAAAAGGTAGTTTAATGGTAGAATCCCTTTAATGGTTACAGTAAAGGGCACATTGCTTTGTGTTTACAGGCACAATCTGGTACAAGCCCTAACAGTTGGTGTCTCTAAAAGTTAATGGTTATGGTTGACAAAGAACCGGTGTCTCTTGGAGGACACACAGCAACTTGGTTGCTATATCAGCAGGTTCAATAGCTTCTTAGAGCACTTCACACTATTGTACTTTGCTGGACACCTTGGTTTGCACTAGCACAGGCTCTCTTCACAAACCGCAGAAATTTCCAATACAATCACTCTCCAGAAATTCTGATCCTCTCCCAGGACACCTCTGGTCAAGGGTCCTGCTCGAACTGACTGTTTGATGTAAAACTGGTTTTGATCAATAAAACAGTGTGACCCGCATGTCTACCGGTAAAAGTATTCAACTAACATAACCACTAAACGCTAGTATCTGCTACAAAAAGTGGTGTGGGGGCTGCGGTTTATTTGTTTTTTCTGATCATTGGGTGTCCTTCAGGGCTAGTTCACACGGGCTAGGGACCGCGTATTTTGGTCCTGATTTTGATGCAACAGAATAGGACCAAAATACGCCTTTCGCAGCTTCAAATGAATGGGCCTAGTCTGGAGGGTGCTGTTGTGAGGCGGACGCTGGGGCTGAATTGGCTGTGGAATCCGCTTGAAGAAAGGACAGCTCGCTTCTTTTTTTTCATGAGCGGGAACAGACCGTTTACAGAAAAAAAGGATGCTAGCGGTCTGCATAGAGCTCTATTGTGAGGGGGCGGATTTTGAGGTGGATTCGACGTCTTGCCCCGTGTGAATGAGCCCTAAGAGATCTAACACTTCTCCCCTATTCAGTGGTTAGGGAGTAATTAAGACACAACCCCTTTATCTTTGCTAGGCAACTAATTCAGTACACAATATCATCCATTTAACATCTATACTTGTTAAAAATTGTGATTTATGGTTGTGTGTGGTTTACTCTATCACCCTTGTGGACACTCCTTCAGTATTAGCATTTCTTTTTATCATTAGAGGTAAAGTCCAATTTTATTTGAGTGAATAGGCCTTAAGTGTTGTCCAAGATTAACGTCACGTGTATTCTATAACAAAACATCCAACATATATATAGTATTAATTACAGTTCAATGTGCAGTAAAATCGCAGCGTGCTAGTATAAGGATCTGTAATCCTGCCACGTTTTCTCTTCAGAGTTGTGGAATGATGAGTTGCAGTCTCGGCGGAAACGGAAGGACCCATTCAGCCCTGATAAAAAGAAGAAACCCGTTGTGGTGTCTGATATCCTTTTATTATGCCGTACATCTACTGCTCTTCTGTCCCCGGGCCAACCAGGCTTTGGTCTCCGTGAGGGGTATTATGTTTGCTAACATTCCCCATGTTTTTCTTAATGGCAGGTTATCAGGATCTGTTGG
Organism: Leptodactylus fuscus; assembly: GCF_031893055.1. NCBI lineage: Eukaryota > Metazoa > Chordata > Amphibia > Anura > Leptodactylidae > Leptodactylus > Leptodactylus fuscus. The sequence goes on along the minus strand of NC_134271.1, from coordinate 117,215,839 downwards.
GGTCTGACACCTGGACTCCATGCAGATCAGCTTTTCTAGAAGTGTTCTCCTATTCAAGGTCCCTAGCGCCACCGCTATACAGTGGACAGGACTGCAACTCTGTTGACTGCAGGAGCTTCTGCCACTTAGAGGTTGACAGAACTGCTGATCTGTACAGGGTCCGGGTGTCTAACACCTACAGACTGTACCATCTGAGAACACATCTGCTCTTTGTACCTAAACTAAAGCACAGGCACTTTTCATGATTTTAATATTCCACCTATTACATTCATTTCCCAGCCAGAATTTCATGATGTTCTTGCATGAGAATAAAATGAATAACTGCTAATAGATATACAGCCCTCCCTTTTCTGGGATATTAGGGAGGGTGGCGAGTTGTCAGTAGGCTTTTAGCAGACTCTTAAACCTCTATAAAATGCATATAAAAATATATTATATTAATTTTTTCCCCGTTTTCCTACAAGAGATTTATTTTTCTCTACATATCTATATGTCTTTATGTTTCCATGGCTTGGTAATCACTTAATCGTCCAAAATATATGGCTGTCGGTGGTCAGACATTGACTGAAAATGGCCTCCCTAGGAATTTGGCACAATGTCCATTCACTGCCATAATAAGTCATTATCTTATTATTCTAGTAAAGCCTTTAAACCTCTGCATTTACATGCGCCTCCCCTGCTGTGAATTAAGTCTGCCCACACGAGCAGATTAAGTACTTTTGTCTATGATTATGTTTCAGCCGAAAGAGCCTGTAAGAGTTTAAAGCTCTGATTCCTTTATGACTAATCGGAGCGCTCTGAATAACACCGCAGATTTAGGCCTTATTCACACGTCAGTGTTTTTGGTCAGTGATTTGCATCAATGTTTGCAAGCCACAACCAAGAATGGAGACTACACAGAAGAAAGATGTAATAGAAAGATTTGCACCTGTTCTGTGGTTTTTGGCCCGCCTGAGGTTTTGGCTCGCAAGTACTGATGCAAAACCTGGGAGTTCAGATGTGGCAGATTGCATCCTGTGACGGATGAGAGCAATGGACATTAACCCACCCTAACTCTGCTACATCCATAGGCAAGAGAGAAACTACTAATATGAATATATATATATATATATATATATATATATATATATATACACATTTTTAGAATAAAGATTTTGTACGTTTACCGTATATACTCGAGTATAAGCTGACCCGAATATAAGCCGAGGCCCCTAATTTTATCACAAAAAACTGGGAAAAGTTATTGACTCGAGTATAAGCCGAGGGGAAGGGGAAATGCAGAAGCTACTGGGAAATTTCAAAAATTAAAATGGTCGGAGTTTTTGGGTGCAGTAGGTGCTGTGAAAGGGGAGGGGGTGTTTTGGTTGTCTGTCTGCCCCTTCCCTGAGGACTGGGGTTTTGTTTCCCGCACTTGGAATTCAGCCTGGCTGAATATAGGGGATCTGCAGTGCTCCTATTAATCCCTTCCCGACGGAACAGGAGCACTGCAGATCCCCTATATTCAGTAGACCGGGCACTGTCAGACACAGGGATACCTAATGTGTTTGTTTCACAGTTATTTTCTACTTTTATATGTATTCTAGGGAAAGGAGGGATTTACAACTTTTTTATTTATTTATTTTTTAAAGCTGCTTTATTTTTTTTTCACTAATTTATGGGAGATTCTATACATTACTATTGCGCCTGATCATAGACCCCCCTCTCCCCCCAAAAAAAATAAATAAAAGAAATGATTTTTTTTTTTTGCTTGACTCAAGTATAAGCCGAGGGGGGCTTTTTCAGCACAAAAACTCGGCCTATACTCAAGTATATACGGTATGTTAAATCCAGCCATTATGTGCCGTTTTTTTTTACTCCGCTTCTGAGATCCAGCTTGCTTTTACTTAATGGGAGAATCAGTATTGTATTTTGTACTGCTTAGCCCTTTTGAGAGGTAGCGTCATTTTGTGGACAGTGTAGGAGTTGGATGCCTGAGCATGTTATTGGCTTCCATGCCCACACACCTCTGTCTTAGTAATTTGTTGAACTAGGTCAGATATTGGTTTCCACAGTACTAAAACCATTTAGTTTGCAATATAGGAACATTACGTCTGTGTTAGAAGAATATACCGCCTCTTAATGTTCTCATTACTACTAGTGACCTTACACAAGTAAATTAGGGTAATTATCTGTTCTGTAATACAGATGTATATCTGGAGTGAACAGATCCCTTTAGGACATGAGGAGTTGATGTTTCATTATGTTTGCAAAGTGTAGCTCTCTTCTTACTGCAGCCTGTATGGTGCTTATGGAGCAGCAGACGCAAAAAAAATGCCACTTACAGAAAAATGCTTTAATGAAAAAATGCAGCTGAAAGGGCAATACCTAAAACATTTGCGTTTTTCACTACATTTTGCACCACCTGTGTGTATACACACACACAACGGTGATGCCAAATGTAGTGAAATGTATATATAATCTCCTCCTACTAATATTATAAACTAGCCTCTGTCCGTGACTTTGTCTGCGTGTTGTTGGCGTCGATGATCCTCCTATATTCAGCAAATTGCTGCTGTCGATGATTCGGCGTTTCAGCAGCTCTCAAGCTGTCCTGCTGCTGAACTCGCTCCTCGCGCCGTACCTGTGATTGTTCCGGCATCTCAGCAGCTCTCTGGGACACCATTAGAGATGAGCGAACACCTGGCACGCAGACTACTTTGCCCCCCCGCGTGCCGGCCGCTTAACCCCCTGCGTACCGGCCGCTTCCATTCATTTCTATGGGAGCATGCTGTTCGGAACGGCTGTTCCGAACAGTGTTCGCTCATCTCTACAAGGGAGGTTTGGCTCATGCTTGAGCTATAACGTTGCATGGGACAATAAACCCATCATGTGGTTTTTTGTTTCTGTGGGGTTTTTTTTTAATGGAAATGCTGTTATCCGGTGTGTGTGTGTGTGTGTGTGTGTGTGTGTTTTTTTTTTTGTTTTTTTTTTTCTGCGTTTACATCTCTGTATTCATTGTTATAAAGCAGAAATTTATAATATGATGAATTGATACAGAAAGTATATTGGAAAATTGTATAATTTTTCATTATACAAACAATAACGGTTGTCTTTTATAATATTTGTCTGAAACTTGTACAACTTCTTTAATTTTATTTTGAAGCCACTTTTTTCAAACTCCACCCGAAAGGCTTTTAGTCTCACTCCACAGGCCTGCAAATGGCATACAGTGCGGCTCCTTGCTTTGGTGAACGTGAAATGGTTATTTCTTGTGTTTCACAGAGTATATGATGTATATGTTTGCGTCAGTGTCCTTAACCTATTCACGCCCATATATTGTTTACATGTTACAAGACCTGGATATACTTGAAGACTGGACCACTATTAGGAAGGTAATTCACAAAAGTAACGCTTTCTTATGTCAAATGAATTGACAGGGGGAGATTTCTAGTATAAAGTGCACCAGAATGTTATATATGACAGCCAAAAGCCTATTGAAGACTCCCAGACCTGTCATTACAGAACTTCTATTACAGGCTAGGCAGCAGGTAATAGAAGTATAAGGATGCATTTTAAAATGCATTAGCATTGCATTGTTCTATCTATCTATCTATCTATCTATCTATCTATCTATCTATCTATCTATCTATCTATCTCTATATAATATCTATCTCTTACATTAGGTATCCCTGTGTCCAAAAATTCCCAGTCTACAAACTTCTAAAAATATTTTTACATAGCTGAACCAACATGTTTTACCTTCCATAAAAGTTTGAATAAAAAACGAATCAAAACCCATTGACATTCACCAAAATGGAGTCAATAAAATGGGTTTTATACTGAAACCCAGTGGAGAGAAAATTCCTCCATGCAGGACTTGTCTCCCTGATGATTTTTGGCAGAATCTGCAGCGGAGACTGACGCAGATGTGAACGAAGCCTGAGTAGCAAATATTAATAATCTTTTTTTTTTTTTTTTTTTTTATCAGGCCATGGCGACTTTGGGTCCTCATCGTGTAAAGCCAGAAGGTAAGTTATGAACAAATATCTGGAATAGTTTATAACCTACATTTGTTTTTGTTTTTTCCAAGTCAGACAAGCATATCTATTGCTGAATGCAAAGGAAAAGACACCAATTTATCCAAAAATAAGATAATTATGTAATGAATCAATGTAACATTTACCACAGGAGACATATTGCCTCACAGTGCATCCAGGCATGCAGCACCTGATATGCAAAGGACTGACACCCCGTCCGGTAAGTAGCTGAATCTCACTACACTACATAATTGTATAGACAATGGCCGCCAGTGACTACATGACCTCACTGTGGGAGATGGTAGCATAACAAACTGTATGTGAATACATGCCGATTTAGTTTCTCTGTTTTACCACCTTCAGCTCCAGTAGCAGGCCTAAGATAATATCCTCCATGAGTGACTGTGATTGTGATACCAGAGTTTTTACAGATGGTATCGTCTTGCAATATGTCCCCCACCTGCACTTGCGGTGTAGGATAGCTGCACCTAAAGATTCTGGGCTGGTTTCACCCTGGGTAATGTGATCAGGACAAGCACCCTGGTCACTCTGACTGCTCCCCCTCTGTTCACACCTGTGCTATAGGGCTGGTAAAGGATAGTAGACTATATGGCTCTGGAATTATTTACCCCTGGATCAGGGACTGGCTTGGTAATGACCATATGTGATGCCCAATAACATGTGCTACAGCAGGCTAATAGGAAAGACAATGGTCTTGGGAAAGGCAGCAAGGCCATGAATTGTTAGTGTGAACACTGTGCAGAAAGCGAATAGTGCAAAGGGGGTAGAGAACAATAGGCGGACATCCAGCTGGCATCTGAAACTGGATATGCAAGTCCGTACCTACAGTACCTGTTCATACTCCTCATATCATGCTCCTCGACAGCTTTCTACATTAGGACAGATCTGTATCTGTGACTACCCCCATCTCACTGGCATATCAGTATGTACGGAGTTATTATAATATCTCTTAATAGTCTATTAATCCTCCCCTGGTGCTGTTGCCATAAAGGTATAACACTCGCACCACATGTCATAAACATAAGTCGCTTCTGTCCAAGTGCCATTGTCAGAGGGTATTCCTTGTTTCTTACAACTGATTCTCTGCAGCATTGGTGGAGATTGAACAGAAGTCATTTTACTCCTTAGATACCACAGTCACGGACTGCTTTTTCACTAGTCTAACAGAGGAAAGGGATTACCAGTCACCCAAGTGACAACAATGATGAGTCAGGGACCTAACAATGGTCCCCAAGTCTCTTAATTCATCTATTGGATTCTGCCAGACCTCATCATGAAGGCAAAACTGTGGTTCCCAGGGTTTAATAAAAACTGATTTTTTGCTTCTTTTAACTGTAGGTATATTGGAAGTGCAATGTACTATCGCTGTTGTGTTCTGTATATATTTTTTTTGTTCACCTCAGTTACAGTAAAAATGGAAAAGCATCAGCACAGTGCCAGGTCAGAAGATGGCCGTCTGCATTACGATGGAGAGTGGTATGGTCGAGGACAGACAATCTGCATTGACAAGAAAGATGAATACCCAACCAGGTAATCTAGAGTAGCTGAATGTAAAGATCCTGACCATGGACAGATCAGATGTCAGAATAATTATGTCATGTATCCTCCTCAACTTATCTTGCCCTTGTAGCAGAGAAATAAAGACCTGGATGCTGTGTACACTCAACCTCATAACTCCCACTAATCTCAAGGTGCGGGTTACAGATGTAATTCAGATCTTGCACATTTTTCATGGTGTTGTGAAGATGCCCAAGATACCTTATATAGAAATGAATAGGCTTTGTACTTTTATATCAGGGCTCTGCAGACCATACTCAGACCATGTACTACATGTATGACATCAATCCAGAATTGCTTCCCAAACAAATATCTTCAAATAGCTTGCATAATGCATGTTAGCGTTATACACCTAGGCATTGGTGACTTCTATGCAAGCTACCGGCTGAGCAAGTTGGTCAATGTAGTCTGGTTATATTCTGAAGAGAGGACATTACTGCATGCAGGGGGTTTGGCCTCCCCCTCGAAGTCTAATCTCCATTGTATGCAGACAGCATCCAAAGATGGAACAGATGAGCAGGATGTTATTTCTGACACAGCTGGGATACCTTTGTTGCCCATTCAGTTTTGACTAGAGTTGAGCCGATCTTGAAATTTCAGGATCGTTTTTAAAATCTGATTTCTGATCATTTTCCTTTCGAACCCGATCCCAACGCAAGTCAATGGGATTTTTTTAATAATCGAAGATCAAATTTTAAAAACTATCCTATTCTCTACACAGCATGTAGTCCAAAAATTGTTTCAATTTTTGGACTCCACGGTGTGTAGTGATTAAAAAAAAAAAAAAAAATCCCCCCTGGTGTCTGCTTACCTGCACAGATCCGCTGCCGCTCCCAGTTCTTCTTGGTCCGGTCCGGTCTTGGTCTCTCCTTCACAGGCCTTCAGAGCGCTGCCACCTCCCTAGGCTAGTGTTAGAAATGATGGTAGTAGGCTTAGGAGAATGTGGGCGGGGAGACGTGAGTGCATCACTCACGTCTCCCCTCCCAGTACCCGCCCACACTCTCCTAAGCCACAAGCCCCGCCTTCTCCCAGCATCTCTATAATACTAGTCTAGGGAGGCGGGGGACGCAGGGCACTCTGAAGGCATGTGAAGGAGAGAGGACCGGACCAGAAGAGGGCAGCGGCAGCACATCTGTGCAGGTAAGTTAAGCGAAGTTCGCAAGTAAATAGATATTACTGTACAGTGACTTGTCTAGTAGATAGACAAGTCAATGTACAGTAGTATCTATCTACTCGCGAACTTGCCTCGTCGTCAGCACAGCACACAGTGATTTATCACAGCCTGCCACTCTTCTGCTTCGTCCCTGTTTTACCGTATATTCAGCTGAGTATACGGTAAAACACGGATGAAGCAGAAGAGTGGCAGGCTGCGGTAAATCCATAGAAATGAATGGACGCAGTCGGAACGCAGGGGGTTAAGCAGCCAGCCGTTTCCATTCATTCCTATTGGTGCTAAGCTTTTCCCACAATGATTGGCCAGTAGCCAAACATTGTGGGAAATAACCTCCGATCTCGATCCCGCCCAGAAAGATTGGGTTCAGAATTCCGATTGCGATCGTGAAATTTACTCGATCGCCGATCGGAATCCGAACATTTCCTATCCCAATTGCTCAATCCTAGTTTTAACACTTATTTTAAGGGTTAGTGCTCATTAATGGAGGGATCCTTCATTCAGGACTTTGGCTAGATGCAGCAGAGAATTTCAGGTTCATGCATTCTGCAGATATCCCTTTGCAATGCAGTGGTCATGTGTAATATTTCGTTCCCTTTATGCTTGCATTGCAAGTGCATTTTATAGTTTCTTCCAAAAATTACAAGATGGATGTAAAATAGTCATGTGGTTCTGGGAACCTATGGTAAGGGTGCTACTAGACCAGCTTTATACTCTTTCATTGATCTCAGTCAAGATCATTGAGCTTATTCTTAAAGTTTTCTGGGCTAAAGATATTGATGAGCCATCTAAAGGATAAATCATCAATAACAGATTGGTGAGGGTCAAATATCTGGAATCCCCACTGATCTGCAGCTGATACAGAGAATGTGACGGGTAGCAATCAGTGCCGTTCTCTATGTAGTGGACAGACTAGGGTATTGCAGATCAGCTTCCATTTGCTGGAATGGGTCCTATACTGACTTAGTTCAGCCCTTCCATAGAGAACAGAGTGGTCTGTTTCCTACTCCATCCTCTGTGTAAAAGGTGCGTAGAAAAGCTGGTTTATGGTGCTGCTGGGTATCACGTCATCACGATGGATCATAAATAATTTTAACCTAGGAAACCATTTAAAGGGGTTGTGCAGGGTTCTGCTTTCTTCTCAGGATTAGACATCATGTTTGTTGGTCACATGGCAATACCACATCTCTGTCTCATTCAAATGAATGTGGCTGAGCTGCAGCATGGCCATCTGACCAAAGCATATGTCACCTCCTTATAAGAAGAAAGCAGCCATGTTTGAAGCCCTGCACAACCCCTTTAAGAGTAGGTCCACATGCAGCTTTTCCAATGTGAGTCCTCAACAGCTTTTGTAAGTTAGCAGTCAATTTTGGGCAGAAAAAATGTGCAGCACCCGGCAGAGATTTGCTATCACCATCCATGGCACTGTTATATCATGTAGTTTTTACCTCTGCACATCTGATCACCAGCACAGACCTACCTTATGTAAGCCGCTTGTCCTTGTCTTTTCTCTTGCAGTGCTGTCATCACCACAATAAACAGTGATGAGGTTTGGTTTAAGAGGCCAGATGGCAGCAAGTCTAAACTGTACATTTCACAGCTGCAGAAAGGGAAATACAGTATCAAGCACATCTAACTGGAGCAGGAGGGGTCTCGTCTTGTCCGAATCATGAATTTCCAGGACTGAAATCGTGCCAATCGTCATAGGAAGTCTATTGTTCCATTTCTGACTCTTATTGTGAAGTATATTGGGGACCGTGTATCTGCGCATGTGATGACTGTGTATCTGTTTGTACAGTGTTGTGTATGCAGTGTCAAGATAATCATTCATGGAGAAAAACGATGCGTAAGAACCTCCTGACCTCACTGAGCGGTATCCATCTTTCAGATGAGCCTTCGTCCTTGAGGGCGTTTAAGGAATATTCTTGTATTAGGCTGAAACGAAGGAAGAAGAGATGGCAGAGGATCATCCCTTGGCAACATTGCGGTGCCAAAGCAAGTAGAGATGTGTGACAGTATTAAGCCTTTATTATATATGCATTTATTTACTTCAGATAGGAGTTGAACTCTGGCTGGTAAATTTAAGGATCTCTTCTGAGACCAGCGAACGCTGCGGTGACGAATCTGAATAGCTGCCGAATCAATGCACACTTTATAATGTGTTCTGTTTAAAGAGCCACCAAAAATCCTTCACCTGTTTTGTTTGAAGTTCTATCTATTCGTAGGTGTGCAGCTCCCATTCAGATGAAGTATGTCGTTTTTTTTTAAACCTCTCTGTGAATTATTGAAACCCCTCGTATTAATCTAATCAAAGTGTCTGCAAAGTAAATCTACTTGGGTTACCGCGAAAGTGTTTACTTGGCATCTATTCACACTGTGTTTTCAAGGTAAATAAGGAAATCCATTCAAAGGTAAAGTCTGAATTGAAGTTTTCAGTGAATCCAGGTTCTTATGTGTAGGGACCAATAACGCTTTTATGTCTTAAAAGGGTGGTTTGGAAATTACTGTGGAAAAGGCCATACAACAGCTAGTTGTGCCCCTGCCATGTTTAAGGGATTCTCTGGCAATTGGGTATCAAGGAAAGTCAGGATATCTGCATAGCTTTTAGTAATGGAGATCATTTTTGCCTACATGAGTCTGAATTTTTTTAAAAAAAAATGCCACCAGTGCTTTCCTCCATGTAAAAGCCATCCTAGAATTTAACTATCATGGGTTCCCGGCTGCTGGAAGGGGAAAGGGTTAATACGGTTTGTTCTGTTCACACTATGTGGGGATCTGACAATTTCTAAAGCACTGATGAGTTGGTTAGCTGCTGCCCAGCGGGTAACCTAGCCGCCAGGGGTAAGCTGTATTACACAAAAGGGCCCTAGGCCATGTATACCTGATCAAGGTTAAAATAGCTGCAGGGTCATGCGGGGCAATCTGTTCTATGACTGTGTATAAGCCTTTATCCGTGCCGTCCTAGCAATAGCCCTGTTATGTCTGTGCCACATTTTGCAGGGACATGTGCAATACATAGTAGTTTGCCTGTCCACCTCCATCCCTTACTACTAGTTTCTTTACATGTATTTGTCAGACGTAATATAGCAAACATATAGCTGATAAAAGCCCAAGTGAATATAGTATAGGAGAGTCAGGAACACTGAACTCCAAAGCCAGGTTATGATGCCGCTAAACAGATCTCTGCCACAGTAAGAGATGTGAGCACAAGAAAAGCTGCTTGCTGTCTATGACTAACATCCCATCAGCAATAACACAAGCAGCTAGTTTGAAGCAGACTCTTTTCACACTCAGTGTGAGTTGTGAGAATCTGCAGCCTAGATTTAGCAGAAGTGGGAAGTAGAAGTACTTCCCATGTATTCCCATTCCTTTTGCCACCACTCTTGGCTTTGGCTCAAAAAAAAAAAAAAAAAAGATGCAAAATCTTCAAAAAAAAAAAAAAAAGAAGCTTTCACAATGGGGGGCCATTTTTGCATTCCGGACAGATTCTTGATCTAGAATCACGTGCGCTATTAAATGGGTAGTTAGAATATTAAGGACATCACATCTGCTATACTATTATGGCAAATGTCAGTGATTTAAATATGGCACCCACTCAGAAGCTGAGCAGATGCCGTAAGTGTCAGGTCTCTGCAGTTTTACACAGCAGGGACTCTGTGCAAGTGCCTGTGATGGAGCTGTCTCTGGTCACAGACGCTTAACCATTCAGATGCCATGGTCATTTTTAAGTTGGGTAATGGAGCTGTTTGTCTGCAAGGAGGTTGCGGAACTGGCTGTGTTACCTTAGCATACAGGAGTTTTCTGAAAGGCTGTCAAGCTTTTCAATGCTGCATCAGTATTTGGTTGTTCTCAAGGCTCAATAGTAGTATAGCAATTTTACAGTACAGTGGAATTGCAGTCTATATATAATTTTAAAAAAGTATCCCACACTATTAACCAGCTGAATAACTATTTTTATTCTATAAAAATAACTATTTTCGGCATTGCAGGAAAAAATATCAAAATGGCCAGATCTGTATTTTTATAGATCCTTTCTCCAAAAAATGGAATAAGGGCCCGTGCACATGGCGTTTACGTGCGCGCATTTTAGCATAATACACGTGTATAGAATACACGTGTAAAAATAGCAGTCCCATTGACTTCAATGGAATTTTTTACACACGTAAAAAACACGTCACTTTTTTTAGCGCGTTTTTTACACGTGTAAAAATTTCCATTGAAGTCAATGGGACTGCTATTTTTACACGTGTATTATGCTAAAATGCGCGCATGTAAACTTCGTGTGCACGGGCCCTAACAAGTAGTAAAAACAGACAGTCTTATTAAGGGTATGGAGGCCTTTCTCAGGGACAGTACCGTGATGTGTTTTTCTTTGTCCAATTTCCAGAGAACCCATTTAAGATCGCAGCACTTTGTAACCACGTTCACTATCCTTAGGTGCAGATCTTTGTAGTCTTGCACAACTACAAGACACCATGTTGCGGTTACCCTTTGAGATGTATAGTGGACTCATATACAGAGGTGGGGTGTTACAAGTCAATTGGGTCAACAAATGAGATTATAAAACTCCGCTCTGCGTAAGCTGTGACCGTGGATGTATCTAATGCTGTCTCTATTATCCTGATGACTGTAGAGTTTGTCTATATGGTATAACTATATGCTGTTTATTGTGTTGCGTTCATTTACTGTTTGTGCCATAAATGACTGCGGGTATTTTTTATTTGATATTTTATTTCAATATATATATGAAGTAACTTTACAGCTACGTTTGTTTTGTGCTTTTTTTATGTTTCTTCTCATCCGTAGCTACTTTTAGGGCTAGTTCACACGTGAGTATAAGGGGAGGTTTTTGACAGCGGATTTTGCGTCCAAAACCTCCCCTTATAATGGTGGTCTATGGAGACCGCCGGGCTTCTGTTCTCCGCTAGCGGCGAAAAGAAAGGACATGTCCTTTCTTCAGGCGGAAGCCGCGCAGGCTCAGCCGCGCGGCTTCCGCCCCCGGCAGCTCCCTCCTATGTCGGCTCATTCATTTGAGCCGACAGCAGAGGGTTAAGCCGCGACAGCGATGGTCGCGGCGGGCGGGTTTTGACAAGAGAGAGACGTGGCTCGCCGCGTCTCTCTCTCTCTGTCAAAACCCGCGCGGGCAGTTCACGTGTGAACTAGCCCTTAGAATTCTGCTACAACCCCTGGCAAAAATAATGGAATCACCAGTCCCTCAGGATGTTCCTTCAGTTGTTTAATTGTGTAGAAAAAAAAGCAGATCACAGCCATGAAAAAAAACTAAAGGCATTTCATATGGCAACTTTCTGGCTTTAAGAAACACTAAAAGAAATCAAGAAAAATAATTGTGGTAGCCAGTAACAGTTAGATTTGTAGAACAAGCACAGGGAATAATTATGGAATCACTCAATTCTGAGGAAAAAAAATATTTTATCATGCAAAACAAACCAAATAACACACCAACACATCACTAGTACTTTGTTACACCACCTCTGGCTTTTATAAACTGCTTGCAGTCTCTGAGGCATTGACTCCCCAAACGGAATATTGAACGCATTAAAAAGTGGTGAGTAATGAAAGCACACGGATCCCATAGTCTATAATGGGGCCCATGTGTTTTCGGCGCGGTGTTCGCACGAATCATGCGGAGAGGAAAGTAGTTCATGATGTACTTTTTCTCTCTGTGTGACTCGTGTAAACCCCATTATAGACTATTGGGTCTGTGCTTTCATTGCTCACCGCTTTTTAATGAGTCTGGTATTCCGTTTGGGGGGGGGGGGGTCCCTAAGCAGACTCCCCAAACAGAATACTGAATGCAGATGTGAACCAGGCCTCAGCAGTGGGCCCGCATGAACTCAACTGGTAAAGAGTTTATTGAGTGAACTTTCTACACTGAAAACTGTTGAACAGCCTGTGCTATATCATGGTAGGGATTCTATGCAGGATTGTTCTAGAGCTTTCTAAATGTCAAATATGGATCATTTTACTTCATTTATACCTTTTGTGTGTCTGTTTTTTTCACTTTAGCTTCACGTGAAATCCCACCGTTTTTGTCGCTGTCTAACCACCACAGCAAAAAAAAAAAAAAAGTGTTTTACATTACTTGCAAAGTGAATGGGACTCTGTCTAATACAATCCACACTTTGCAAAAAAAAATTAAAAAATCTTCAGCGGAAAAGCTGTTTTTTCTTAAAAATTACAGCATGTTCATTATACCTGTAGAAACACCTGTATTTTAGTTGTAGATCTAATAAGGGCAGAAAGTCCACAGAGGAAAACTCTGCAATGACATGCCGTGGAAAAAAAGATGTGGTGTTTAACTGCGTTTCGTTACGTGAGGTCTTAGCCTTAGGGTAGTTTCACACCGTGTCTGTGAAGAAGTGTCACTTTGCGGTTCAGTTTTTTGAGCCTAAGCAGAAATTATATCCAGCAGGATAGAGAAGTAAACCTCCATATATATTCCCCACTCTTTTTGAATCCACTTCTGGCTTTGGCTTAAAGAATGCAGTAACATTTTTGGGTGAAAAGACTTTTTTTTGAGAACAGATGGCTTCTTTCTTCCAAAAACTGTGTGCAATATTGCCTCAGTGATAATAAGACAAAAAGCAGGTGCATGTTGAAAACACAGAATGGTGTTGATGCAAAATACTGATGTGTGAATTGTCAGGACAAGGTGCGCTATCCGTTGTATTAGCAGCGAGCACACTGCCCAATAGACTTTAAAGGGGTTCTCCCATCTCAGCCTTTCAGCCAGGCTGTATGCAGTATTTGCTTCTCGCTTCCTGTATTTCTCTCCCTCCTCCTGCTGAATGGGACACACAACACTTCTGCAGGTCAGATAATCTTCAGATTCTTGTATAGAGATAACAGACTGCTTTATCTGCAAAATGCAATTAGCTGAACGAATTGTCCTGCCGGCACTGAGTAAGTGACGTCACTTGTCCTATCTCCCAGGTCTGTGGTTATAGGAACGCAGTGTAAACAATGGGAGGAATAAATTCACATAGTAGGCAAACAAAGCAGAATTTCGAAAGCTATCTATTTAGGAAAAGTCTTCAATTTACATAAGCTGTAGATTGGAACCTTGAGATCGGACAATCCCTTTAAAGAGGACCTTTCACCACTTTTGGGCACATGCAGTGTTATATACTGCCAGAAAGCCGACAGTGCGCTGAGTTCAGCGCACTGTCGGCTTTCCCGATCTGTGCCCGGTGTAAAGAGCTTACGGTGCCGGTACCGTAGTGCTCTATGGTCAGAAGGGCGTTTCTGACCATTAGCCAGAGACGTCCTTCTGCCTCGCGGCGCCTATTGCGCTGTGCTGTGGAGCGGGGAGGAACGCCCCCTCCCTCTGCTCACACAGCTCGTCCATAGACGAGCATTATCAGGAGCGGGAGGGGGGCATTCCTCCCCGCTCCACAGCACAGCGCGATAGGCGCCACGAGGCAGATTTTATTCTTTTTGAAAAATGGAACTTGCTATATGTTGGGCTGAGTTCATCGATCCCTCAATATACTCATGTTTATAAGGGATCTGTAAAATCAGATTACCCTAGGGTGGTAGAGTGCAGGGCTCTATCGTGTGAATGTAACCTCAGGCTGATCTTTATATACTTTCATCATGCACACGTGTGAATAGAAGATAATTTGTTACTGGAAAGGCCTGGGCATGTACCCATAGTGTGTGTGTTGGAATTCACACGATTTAGGGTTTGTAGTGCTATTCATGAATATACACTTAAAGAACAACAGATAACCTTCCTATGTATGATCTTAATCATCATGCAGAATGTATTTTTTGAAAGGATTATCCTAAAATTGCAAATGATCCCCTATCCACCGTAGCCCCATGACCCATGTTTGACTCGAGATACAGTCCAGCATGTCCATTGCCGATTCGTTCATACTCTATGGCACTAACTTAGATAGGCAAGCGCTGTACTTGTCTATTTCCAGTAGTGTCTGAACGGAGTGACAGCCCACATGCTTGACCACCGCCCCATTCTCACCATTTGTGGCAGCCCCAGTAGTCAAACCTTCACCGATCAGGCACTAGGAATAGGTGATAAGTTGCAATCTTGGCACAACCCATTTAATTTCATATAAAATGTTACTTTCTATTTTTATGCCCAAGTACAGTTTTATTCCACAGTGTCAAAAACAGAACACTTTTTGTGAAGTATTGTAATATAAAGATTTCTATAACTTTTTTTGGACTTTGGGCACCCATGGGAAAAATAAAATTCCTTGGGTCATTCCTAACAATGAATTGTTAGATTGCCCTAAGGATGTAGATAATATTGAGTAAAGCCTTGCGGTCATTTTCCCAACCCAAGAGTTTCCAAAGCACTGCTGTTGGGAATGAAGTCTATGGAAAACCCATAATCATCAGGTAAAGTGTACAGATTTTACATAAAACGTGCAAATCAATTGTTAATGTCATGGATACATAGATGCTAAATTTTACATCAGATTTTTAATGCGTATTTCATACTCTGCATTCCTATTGTAAATTGTACCTGAAATAATGTGACCTAAGCTGTGTACTGACATATATGTAATATGTGTGCATAGATAAGAACAGTATTTAGCTCATGACAATATACTGGATTTTATATAACCAGGAAGCACTCTCTATACCCTTCTTTATATATTTCCTATCCATCCCCTTTCTTCAGACATCTCGGAGATATTTCACTCCTTATGGACTGGTACTATGTGAATATCGTTGATACCATGTTGCCATATGTATCCATTACGTGTATGTGGTTGTTAATCGTACATTTTTTGTGAAATTATACTTTTAATACTCATGTGCAAGTGCATATTTATTTAACGCTAAGCCATTGACAGCTTGTTTTCAATATCATTTAAAAATTAATGTAAATTGGGTCCAGGGGGGGCCAAACCCTCATCACAGAAACATTATATATAATATATATATATATATATATATATAATTTTTTTTTTTGGTGATATATAACACATTATACTATTCGCTCATCTCTAATTACAAGTAAAACATATTTACTGTGAGTGCTGTGTGCTGTATCAGTGTGTGTACACTGAAGATTGTCGATTACTGTGTGTGGGTGGGGTAAGCAAGACTCTCACTGTCGCTCCTAGGAGTCCTGTCAGGATTTACGCTTTACTTAAATATTCTTCACAACATAAGCCTATGTATCACAGTCTCACTTTGTCTAGACATCTGTTAGGACTGCACCACAAATTATATTCAGGTTAAGCCCCTACATGGCTGGCTTGATCCTTTCTGCTACAGATCTTGTGCAAAATCTATGACAAATTTGCAGTAATGCCTGTATGTTTAATTTGTGGCTTTACATCACCCATTGAAAAATTTTACATCTGAATTGTTTCTGAACTGCAATGAGCAAAATTCTCGTCTGGTTTGTCCACATAAGCAGCAGAATTTTTTTTTTATATATATATATAAATAAAGTCACATATTCCTAGTGTAATGATTTGTGGTGCAGAATCTGTGTCCCTAAATGTCATTTTATCATAGTCCGGTATGGGCTAGAAAAATGGTACGTGTATTGGGAAATAAAAATGTGTGCTGTTCATTGATCCAAGTATTTATTCCAGTTGCCGTAGCTGGAGTCTTAAAGGAATTTCCCCCCCTATCCTATAGATCAGCTGTCTTTTTAGGGATTTTTTTTGTTTGTTTTAAATTACCATTGTTGGATTATAGTGTGGACTTCATGGACCTATGGCTTTTTTCCATTGTAGAACTACGAAATGAAAGGACAACCTCATCTGTCATTTGCTAGCTAGGTGGCAGCGTTGCTTCAAAAATCCCTTGCCGTCATTCAGACATAGTATACAGCTGAAGTCGCACAGTGTAAGTATAAACCATCCAGGCACTTATTCAATATGTAAGTTACATATCGTGTTTCAGGTATTCGCGAATAAGAGAAGTTTAAAGTTCAACTTTTCCAAGACACAGCACCTTAAGACAGAGGAAGCGGCAATGACATCATATTGGCAGCAGAAATTGTGTTGTTTTCGATGTGATGTCATCGCAGTTGTTATGGTCAATCCTAAGGGCTTATTCACATGGGGCAAGAGGGGCGGATTTTGGCGCTGAATCCTCCTTAAAATCTGCCCCCTCACAATAGAGGTCTATGTAGACTGCTAGCGCTCTTTTTTTACGCTAGCGGTTTGTTCCCGTTAGCGGAAAAAAGAATTGAGCTGCCCTTCAGGGGGATTCTGCGGCTGATTCAGATGCGGCGTCCACCTTGCAACAGCACCCTCCGGACTAGGCCCATTCATTTGTCAGAATAGGACCAAAATGCAACTGCCGCGACTTCTGACGCGGCTTCCCCCGTCACAATCAGGACCAAAATACGCGGTCCCTAGCCCTGTGTGAACGGGGCCTTACATATGTCACAATGCAATATAATATAAGCGATGTACATTTTACTTCTTTAGGGTATAGGACAAAAGCTTGATTGATCAAGATCATGTGGTGTGTACACTTGTGCGTATCCTCAGGTGTCAGTGTGACTAAACAGATCTCTACGCCAGCTCCTCACCTGTGTAGATTTCTCGGGCCAAAATCCACCTGCCACGACTGTCGAGGATTCCGACATTCACGACTTCCCTCGCCGGACTAGGTCCAAATGAATGGGCCGACCTCGGAGGTTGCTGCCGCAAGGCGGACGCTGTGTCTCAACAAGCTGCAGAATCCGCCTGAAGAAAGGGCAGCTTGCGTCTTTTTTTTCCCCACTAGCGGCAACATGCCGCTAGCGGGAAAAAAACCGCTAGCGGTCTCCATATACCACCATTGTGAGGGGGCGGATTATGATGTGGATTCCGCGCCATAATCCTTCCCCTCTGTTCCCGTGTGAACTAGCCCTTACCAGCCAGCCCGTGGCTTTGAGATATCAGAGTGAATGGTAGAGAGTGTTAGGCCGAAACTAAATCACAGACTGTGGTCCATGCAGGGGTGAACCTGCCCCTTTCGTTGTCCGAGGCGAACGACAGAAAGCCGCTGCCCTCTCCGGGGAAGGGGCTATGCGAAGGGGCGGGGCTTAGTGCCGTTCGCAGGCAGAGAGCAGGCATGGAGAGGACCTGCTCTCTGCTTGAGCGTGAGGGGAGGCTGCTGGAGCAGCGCTGCTCCAGTGGCCTCCCCAATCCACCGCTCGGTGCTACGCCAGTCCAGGACAGCTGGTCCTGGACTGGCTTAGGTAATCATAAATGCCGCCCTCTGTGGGGCCCTGACATAGCGCCGCCTGAAGCGGTCACCTCATGGGAGGTGTGGCGCTGGGTCCATGTACCTCACATATGGTAGGTATTGTGATGTACATGGACCTGTCCAGGCCCAATCCTTACTTGAATAAAGCTGGAGTCTATAGGTTCACCTAAACCCAACCCCAAAGTTTTGGCAGTTTGCACCAGATTAGTGGATTTTGTGAGATCTGCATATACTTGATAGTAATAGGGTACAGTAACTTACCTGTATAACTAGCATTCTCAACAATGGTTATAACATTTGCTGATTTTTTTCCCCTAGAGGCAGATTCTTTTCTCACCACTGGATTTGACCTTGAAGATTCTGGACTTGGCCTCTGTTCTCACCGGATTTCTCACAGTTCGATGAATTCACAAAGCAAGTGAATAATCTGCTGCATTAACCTACCATGTTTCCCACCACAGCCAAGAGGAGGGGCAATCCTCAACCATGGTTCCCTAGACAGGGTTTTTCCTTTACTGAATGCTGAACTATGACTTTTAGTCAAGGGACTTGCACCTCAAGGCTCCATCCTGACGTCTAATGGGGACGTCTATGTTTCGCCTGAATGAAATGGTAGCCGTGTAGCTGAGCCTCTATAAATCTTCGCAGTACTTACCAGAGCAAAGTTGGTCAATCCAACACTGTATAGGAGCCTAAGGTGTGGCCCTTGGCTCGCTCCCAGGTCCCCACATTACTGTCCATTACATAATAATGGATCCTATTATTATCGTGTTTGCAGGTCTCACAATAGCCGTTAATCTGATTTAGATTCCTGGATTATAAACCCCAAAAATTTGGGGTTGGGCTTGGCAGAATGCTTTGACACCTTCTGTTCAGCTTTTCCCCAATTCTGTGAATAAACTTTCCACTACCTCTTAAACCTCTTCTTCCAAAAGGTACTTGGAGACATTAAGGTCATAGAAAATAAGGTGTCCCTCCATAACAACTAAACCCATTTTCTGTTCTTTTGGATTGAATCAAGCTACTCTTCACAGATCTGGTTCTTGCTGCCACCTCATTTCCTCCACACATGTATCTCCAGTGCCTATGTGTTTGCCCATTGTGCATTGATGTTGGCACCTCCAACAAGAGAGGAGTTCTCCCCAATAGACACTATTCACATAGGAGGAGCATGCATCCATATGTGAGGAGTGACATCATCGATGAATGATTGCTATACTTGTTTGCAAATCAACAGGACTGAGTGTAAGGCTATGCATCCCTGGAAACACTATAATCCTAAACTACACTATGGCATTGTAATGAGTGAATAGGCTTGGATTATTTTATTAGTTATGACACTTGTACTTTATTGGATGTATTTTTTTATTATGGAACACAATGGGGCAAATAAACTAATACAGTCTAATTCACACTGTATATGGACAGACGTAGACTGTGCCAGATTTGCCAGTGTGTCTAATGCTGTTTGAATATATGGCGGACTTTTATAATGTCTTGTCTAACTTTATACCAATCGTTAGCTTAGGTGTGCCGCATTTTCCGAAATAGTGGACCACAAACGGCACCAAAAATTGCACCGTCTTCGATGAGCCCAACTTTTCTATCAAACAAGGCGCATAAGCATTTTTGGCACAAACTACAAGGGTTAGGCAGGGAGGTATGGATGATTTGAACGCAGCGCCACGCAAGTTGGAGTTAACCTTGGTGGATAAAGAGTGGGGGTATCTGGTATTAGTAGCAATGGAGATGTGGTTGATAGAGCATCGTGTGTTCGTGTACAACACCTTTATTGAAACGGGCCGTTCTGTCATTCAAACACAGAGACGTTTCCAGAATCATTTCAACGTTGGCTGCCATGGTCATGTTCTGAAGTTTGTCACGATAATGAAGTGGGTGAATAACTTTCAATAAACAGGTTCTTTGAGACCTGGAACTGCACGAGGAGGTGATCGAACGGTACGGACCCTGGAAAACATCGAAAGGGTGCATCAAGCAGTTGAAGCCAGCCCTCGACCGTACAGCATGCTCGTGCTCTTCGCATGTCAGACCGATTCAGAGGAGTATAGACAACTTCTCACAACTTCTACAGGAGTGTACAGACAAAAACGGACGCCATTTTAGGGGGCGTTCACACTACCGTCAGTGTCCGACAGGTAGTGTCCGCTCCTAGTGTCTGTTCAAAATCTGGCACGGACATTAGGAGCGGACACTAGCTGTGTCCGTGACACTTGTCATTCATTTAAATGGCGATCTGGTGTGTTCTTTTGCACTCCATGCCCTTCCTTCACTGTCCGCATGTAAAGATGTCCGACTTTTCAAGCGGATAGAAAAACCTGACATGTAGGTTTTTGCTGTCCTCTTGCGCAAGATTTTGAATGGACATTAGCAGCGGACACTACCTGTCGGACACTGATGGTAGTGTGAACGCTCCCTTAGTTATCACTTTTCCCTTGCGATATGTTGCTCCATCATCCTGGGAATAAAGTGTTGTCTAACACCAAATTGCTCCTGCATGGTTGGAAATAGTTGTGTTTAGAGATAATTCTTTATTCATGGCAGTTTTTAGGAAAAATTGTGAGTGAGGCTACTCCATTGGATGAAAAGCAACGCCACACAGGATACTTTACTGTTGCATGACAGGACTCATGGCAGCACTTACCTGTCCTTCTCTGAACATTCATTCTTCTAGATGTTCTAAGAGGGCTTCATCAGAGAATGTAACGTTATTCTTCCGTTAGAATGTCAGTCTGTCCGTGATGTCTTTCTTGGACAGAGGTGGCTTCTGGAAGAATAAAAGGTTAGCACAACCATGAGTGTATGTCATGGGATTACTATGCTGGGAAGCACTGGCAGAGAATAATGGTAAGCTTGTGTGCAGTGACTTGTAGCAAACATGTCTTCATGGCGGTCTGGGCCTGATCAGGTCAGAGTCATGTTTATGACTTATTGACCAATAATCCCAGGTAACTGTCGTCGTCCTAATCAATTAAGCTGAGTACCAGGCGGTAAAGAAGTCACACCACTCTGTGTTGGTATTCATTCTTTCAGCTAAAGAATGTATGCTGACACACTTTTTATTAAAAAACAGGGGGCTAAATAGTATCAGAGAAAGGAAGTGATATAACAACAACGTAAGTTTTCATATTCATTCCTGATTGGTATGGTACATCTCAATCAGACAGAAAAATTTTAAGCAGTTCCATATATAGCCAGCTGCTCCCGGTCCTGCGTGGTAACCTTAGGGCGCTGTCTTGTGGCAGCAAGCCAAGCATTTGTTTTTCTTGCTCCCATCTTGGACACAGGCGCCATCTTATCATATAACATTATACCAGTTTCAAGCCTAAGCAATAGAGATGAGCGAATAGTATTCGATCGAGTAGGTATTCAATAGAATATTACGGTGTTCGAAATACTCGATCGAGTACCACTCGCTGTTCGAATGTAAAAGTTCGATGCAGAACCAACATTGATTGGCCGAATGCTATACAGTTGGCCAATCAACGCTGGTTCTTCTCCTACCTTTAGAAGTCTTCTCCGTGCAGCTTCCCCGTGGCGTCTTCTGGCTCTGAGTTCACTCTGCCAGGCATCGGGCCTGGGCAGAGCCGACTGCGCATGCCCGCACTATATTTTCTTGTAGTGTGGGCATGCGCAGTCGGCTCTGCCCAGGCCCGATACCTGGCAGAGTGAATTCAGAGCCGGAAGACGCCGCGGGGACGCTGCACGGAGAAGACTTCTTAGAGGATCCAGCCCGACCCTCACTCGTGGACTTGGTAAGTGTAATTTGATCGAACGTTGCCTACCCCTGAAACGAGCATTCCCCCCCCCCCCCCCCATAGACTATAATAGGGTTCGATATTCGATTCGAGTATTTGAATATTGAGCGGCTACTCGAAACGAATATCGAACATTTTACTGTTCGCTCATCTCTACTAAGCAACTATATCTAGCATTCAACTTTTAAGTATAACAATGTTTTTCATACATTACATGGTTATAAACTTCACAGGTCCAGATGGGGAAGGAAAAAGAAATGTAAATGCTGTGTATGGATGGGGACCCAGCTGAAGTTGTTCTGGGGGCTTCACTGAAATGTAGCCGGTATTGTTTGACTATTTATCCCTCCACGTCTTCCATTCATTTCTATATGTAAATCACAATGTTGATATAATTCTGTTATATTATTGTAAAAACTTTGAGAACTAAATTGTACCTGTAGTGTTTATCCTGTCAATAGGAAGCTTTTCACTTGCTTTTCACACAATGCTCCAAGCAGCATGTTGGTAAGTGGCTGACAGAATATGTCACTGGTGACCTCAATAGTAAAGGATCTAAATGTCCCATCATGTGCCTACAGTGACACTGTGACTTCAGGTAATCAACATTAAAGAAGAGATTCTTTTGTGAGACAAGAAAGACATTCAGACTATGCTTGGGTAACTGTATGTGTATTCAATCTAGGGCAACCTTGAAATCTTCAATAACTGTAGTCTGCTTCCTGAAATAATGGCTGGCTGTTTTCTCGTTCGTCCCTTAATGGTATCACTCAACAAAAGTTTTTTTTTTTTGTTTTTTTTTTAGCTTGCGCGGTAATGTCATGTGAAGGATGATGAGAACTTAGTGACATTTGTTCTATAGTCAGAAAGGCTTTTAATTGTCTATTTGCCGAAACCTTGTTTGTTTCCCTCTAGATCTTTTACACTAAAGACAATGAAAAACCTACTACTAGAATTCCTAAATTGTGAAGATCAAGAATAGGGTGCATTGCATATGTCACCTTCTATTTCAATGGTCTTTATGTCTGATTTCAACGCAAAACATAACATTGAATGAAAATGAATATGAAAGACCTTTGGTGGTCTGTAGATATCTAGTGCTCAGAATGCAGAGTACAATGGTTGATATTAAGAATTTCAGGCATGCAGGACATAGGGGAGTATTGTTCGTGTCCTAGACACTTTCTGAGAGTTTCTAAAGGAGCTTTTCATTCCAATGTCAATTTATGTCAGCAAAAGTCATAGTCTAGGTGGTCAACTCACTTTATTATAGGGGTCTCATATGTGACCTATGACGGTAGATGAGAGCTTCAATTTTTTATGCTCTCCATTACCACTTAGAGGTCTGAGTGTACACGCAGCATATTCCTCTTGTGACTAGGCACTAGAGATTAATGCAACTCTCGAGATTTATTTTGGGTCAGTTTTGATAGATTTGGTCCAAACAATTTAGTTACCACTCAAAAGTGCTTAACTTGCCCTGAAAAGTCGTGAATGTCTAGAGATTTGTTTACTATTGGGCTTGTTGGTTCGGTACAAAGATTGGTTTTGGGGTCAACTTTGTTCACCATGAACTAAAAGTGTTATTATTATTATAATTAGTCTCTCTTCAAATAAGTGAAGGTGAGGAAACATAGTTAACAGTTCTATTCACCTTCCCTCATCTCTCCTGGGCATCCTCACAGCATCCGATGCTCCCATTTGGTAGCTTTTCAGACTCCTGGGTGACATCCAGCGCTCCGGGTTATAGGTTGGACTTGATGGAATGATGTCTTCATCCAACCTCATCAACTATATCACAACTATATCAGTTGTGACATGGGGTTCACCAATGGCAAGATGCGTTATCCCTTATTGCATTAGTATGAACATTTGGTCCAATATAAATATCAGGGGGATGACATACTTGATACCGATGTTGTCCCTTCTCACAATTCAGATTGCCTCTTAGAAGAGACTGAGTAGATGGCATGCACCCTTTTCTCTGTTAAGCTGTCACTGCTTGATCTCAAAATAATACATATGTCTTGTGGTCTATGGTCTACCAATTTCCAGCACATATACAGACAGTCCAATGTATGGAAAGTGGAAATTTAGCAAATTTGAATGTTGCAGATCAAATGGTGCAAAGGACGACAATTCTGTTCTTCTACATAAGAACATCTAAAATGTACAAACACTCTCCTGAACAATGTCAGCATAGGCTGTACGTCATGATACAGTTTTAGAAAAGTTTCACCACCAAATTTATGGCGTCCGCCATAGAGGAAGTGCCGCATACACTTGACATACTAGACTTGATAACTGAACCCACTGGATTCCTAATTTCAGAAGGCTTTTAGGAAGGCTGTCTCGGATAGTCACTGAGGTGTTGTTTGGAAAGGCAGTCTCAGACAGTCACTGTGGTGACATTTGGGAAGGCTCAGACAGTCACTGCGGAGGCATTTGGAAAGGCTGTCTCGGACAGTCACTGCAGTGGCATTTGGGAAGGCTGTCTCGAAGAGTCACTGCGATGGTGTTTGGGAAGGCTGTCTCAGACAGTCACTGTGGTGATATTTGGAAAGGCAGTCTCGGATAGTCACTGATGGGGTGTTTGGAAAGGCTGTCTCGGACAGTCACTGCAGTGGCATTTGGGAAGGCTGTCTTGAACAGTCACTGTGATGGTGTTTGAGAAGGCTGTCTCAGTCACTGTGGTGACATTTTGGAAGCCTGTCTTGGACAGTCTCTGATGTGTTGTTTGGGAAGGCAGTCTTGGACAGTTACTGAGGATGAGGTGTTCAGGAAGCCTGTCTTGGACAGTCACTGCATAATCATTTGGGAAGACTGTCTTGGGGGGCGTTCACGCTACCGCTGGTGACTGTCAGTAGTGTCCATTGCTATTGTCTGTTACAAGATTTTAGCAACGGACACTAGCTGAACCGTCACAAATCCATTAAAATTTTAATTCATTTCAATGGGATTTTATCTTGTGTCCATTAATGACAGAGTGTCCGTTACACACCCAATCCGTCACATGTCTGGTTTTTTGTTTATTTTTTTGCAGACTAAAAATCCTACAGGATTTTTGTGTTCATTTAAAAAAAACAAAAAAAAAAACGGTTTCATAACAAACATCAAGACTCTGTTATTTTTTAACATTAAAGTCTATGGGTAACAGACAGGTGTCCATTATACTGTACCTTATTACTGTCTGTTTTTTTCCTGTGCATGCTCAGAAAGCAGAAACAAAAACAAAAAAAGCAAAAAAAAACAAACAAAACTGGTCAGTATAAAAACGGACACTGACACTTATGGACAATAACTGATGCTAATGTGCCCATTAAATGGATCTGTTAAAAAAAATGGACACAATAACATCATTTATTGTCCATTAATGTCTGTTATGACAGGTGTCTGTTTTTTTTAACGGACACTATCATAATGGATATCCATTGGTAGTGTGAACTCACCCTTGGACAGTCACTGTGGAGACTTTAGGAATCCTATAATGGACAGTCATTACATACACATGTGAAGGCTGTCAGGAGCAAGAACTAACATTAACATTTGTTTGCCCCTTCACTGGCCCCTGTAAAAGGGTAATGCTCAGTCATCAGTGGCAAAGGCAACACTGCCTGCTGTAGAATGAATAGTTGGCTTTACATGTACATGGCTTCTGAATGGAAACAGCCAAACCAGTAAGCATTAACCAAAAGAAAATGGCACTATTTGTGGTAAAAAATAATCCGAACATGTATGTTGTAACCTGGCTGCAGTAGGAGCCTCCCCTCCCTCTATCCTGTCTGCAGAGAAAACCAGATACACTAGATACACTATGCTTTGCCCTTACTAAAGTCCCATTCATGCCAACTAAAAATGGGAAGGAGTTTAGGAAATGATACCTATGCTCTCTGCAAGATTTCTATGAGACCGATCATAAATCATGGAGACTCTGGCCAACACAACAGAAACGCTGTGCCCATGTTTTTCTTCAGTTTAGTTGTAGCATACATACCTAGGCTTAATCTACCTTCAAGAAGCTAAGTCAGTACAGATGGACCTCTCAGGGGCGTAACTATATGGGGTGCAGATGCTGGAGCCTGAGGGGGCCCAAAGGCCTCTCAACAACATAGGCAATATACAGTAGTATTATAGATAGAATATGGTAAATGGGAGGCTTCATTTCAGTTTTTGCAATAGGGACCAGCAGCTTCAAGTTATGTCTTTGGGACAACTTGAACTTTAAAGAGGAACTCTTACTACCTTAGCCAAGTCCAGTTCTTTGCATCATTTAATAGGCATTGCTATATAAATACTGGCATAGATTGAATTTCTTCTGTACCCTAAACTTTCCTGAGCAATAACAGTTGTTAGTTCCTTGTATACTATTTATGTTCTCTAGTTTACAAATGTGTGTGTGTATATATATATATATATATATATATATATATATATATTTCATCTGGTCCTGTAATACAGTGTTTCATTCTACCAAAGATTTTACAATGCAACTCCAGGTGAAGCAGAAAAGATATCACCATCACAATAATAAACACACTTATGGCTCATACAGGTTAAGTGTACAGTTTTTGTAATGTGGCCTGTGCAGAAAATTTAGTAACATTTGTACTTGGCAATCCAGCTGTGAATGTATTATTCATGTGAATGTTTCCCACACATTGTATTGTAATGACTCTAGACTGCCATAGAAACCATGTATAGTATAATTACCTCTACATTTGTAACATCTGCTAGTTTTCTTTCTGGCAATTTAGCAATGTTTTCCAGTGTCTGCAATCTCATAATGAGAATTTTTACTCTTAACCGCGGAGTCCTTCACACCATGTAGAGTCCTCCCACTCTCCACTGTAACTAACCTTTTTTGGGGAACCCCAATGTTTACACGTATTCTGACCATGTGGAAATTTCAGCGCTTCAGGACAACTCTGTTTAAAGTCTGTACTTATTCCATTGACTACAATTTGGAATATTTGGGTCAAACCCGGCTCCTAATGATGTGGCATGGTCAAAAACATATACTGTATTTAAAGGGGTTGTCCAGTTTTTTGTTGTTGCAAACCTCTCTTAATCTTTGAATGGGCGCTGAGTGCAGTGACATGGCACATCCACTGCACTGTCGACAGAGCCATCTGATTCCAGATCTTGACACCAAATCCAGGCTATGATGCAGCTAGAAAGATCCCAAAAAAGAAAAAGAGCAATCTGAGCACAGGGAAAGGAAAGCTGCTTGCTCTCTGTCTAACATCCCATAAACATGAACATAAGCAGCTAGTCAGAAGTAGATATAAGCACATATACTCTCCTGTAAGCTGTAAGAAGCTGCAGATTACTCTCTGTAGAGTCTTCACACAGAGAGACTGTGTGTAGACATGCAGAGACTGTAAAGTGAGACCTTCCCCTTCCACTCATTGTGGATTGAGCCTGTTGGTTTCTAGATATACACCTTCCCTAGTAAAAGGGAATGAACATCAAATTATTAAGAAGTTTGACAGAAGTTTTAAAGAGATTTTTCAGGCAGAAACTGCAACATTTTTATATCAAATGTATTGCATTTTGGACTAGAATTGCATGCTCTCTTATATGAGAATAAAACATCTGAAAAGTTATTGACCGTTTAATAGAGAGAGATGAATAAGCTTCTGATAGATACCTGTAGTGGTGCCTTTGTGAACAAAGGGTCAGGCATGTTGGAATTCAACACACACAATCCTTCACTCTTTAGTATCATCTGTCAGGGAACAGTTGTGACTGCCATATTAGATGGCCAGTCAGTCCAATCAAAACTGGCAGGTTAGGTCGGCATTCATTTAATGCGTATGAACCCCTTTAGGTGACTTCTATAATTTTCTAGTTATTGCTAGGTAGCCCATAAAAAGAAGCCAGGTTCTGTTCTTTCATGTATATTTTTTAGCCAATATGAAAGTAAAATCATGACTAAGTCATGGCTAAGGGGTGCCCAATACCACAAAACACGTAGACTTTCTTCCCTACCCCTCCTGCGCGATGGATTTTTATGTCAAACTGTGACTTCAAGAATAAAAGTTATGTTTCAACTTCATGATTTGAGATTATCGGAGTGCTGGAATTTTTACTTTCATATTGGCTACATTTTTTCTACTGTGGGAAACATTTGTTGCACCCATCTACAGGAATTAATGGAGGAATCCAAATCATATCTTCCATCACCTGCAGCACTGTAAGTGAAATTCAAGATATATATATATATATATATATATATATATATATATATATATATATATATATACACATGTATATATACAGTATATATATATACAGTCCTATGAAAAAGTTTGGGCACCCCTATTAATCTTAATCATTTTTTGTTCTAAATATTTTGGTGTTTGCAACAGCCATTTCAGTTTGATATATCTAATAACTGATGGACACAGTAATATTTCAGGATTGAAATGAGGTTTATTGTACTAACAGAAAATGTGCAATATGCATTAAACCAAAATTTGACCGGTGCAAAAGTATGGGCACCCTTATCATTTTATTGATTTGAATTCCCCTAACTACTTTTTACTGACTTACTGAAGCACAAAATTGGTTTTGTAACCTCAGTGAGCTTTGAACTTCACAGCCAGATGTATCCAATCATAAGAAAAGGTATTTAAGGTGGCCAATTGCAAGTTGATCTCCTATTTGAATCTCCTCTGAAGAGTGGCATCATGGGCTACTCAAAACAACTCTCAAATGATCTGAAAACAAAGATTTTTCAACATAGTTGTTCAGGGGAAGGATACAAAAAGTTGTCTCAGAGATTTAACCTGTCAGTTTCCACTGTGAGGAACATAGTAAGGAAATGGAAGACCACAGGGACAGTTCTTGTTAAGCCCAGAAGTGGCAGGCCAAGAAAAATATCAGAAAGGCAGAGAAGAAGAATGGTGAGAACAGTCAAGGACAATCCACAGACCACCTCCAAAGAGCTGCAGCATCATCTTGCTGCAGATGGTGTCACTGTGCATCGGTCAACTATACAGCGCACTTTGCACAAATAGAAGCTGTATGGGAGAGTGATGAGAAAGAAGCCGTTTCTGCAAGCACGCCACAAACAGAGTCGCCTGAGGTATGCAAAAGCACATTTGGACAAGCCAGCTTCATTTTGGATGAAGGTCCTGTGGACTGATGAAACAAAGATTGAGTTGTTTGGTCATACAAAAAGGCGTTATGCATGGCGTCCAAAAAAACAGCATTCCAAGAAAAACACTTGCTACCCACTGTAAAATTTGGTGGAGGTTCCATCATGCTTTGGGGCTGTGTGGCCAATGCTGGCACCGGGAATCTTGTTAAAGTTGAGGGTCGCATGGATTCCACTCAGCATCCGCAGATTCTTGAGAATAATGTTCAAGAATCAGTGACGAAGTTGAAGTTACGCCGGGGATGGATATTTCAGCAAGACAATGATCCAAAACACCGCTCCAAATCGACTCAGGCATTCATGCAGAGGAACAATTACAATGTTCTGGAATGGCCATCCCAGTCCCCAGACCTGAATATCATTGAACATCTGTGGGATGATTGGAAGCGGGCTGTCCATGCTCGGCCACCATCACACTGAACTGAACTTGAATTGTTTTGTAAAGAGGAATGGTCCAAAATACCTTCATCCAGGATCCAGGAACTGATTAAAAGCTACATGAAGCGACTAGAGGCTGTTATCTTTGTAAAAGGAGGATCTACTAAATATTAATGTCACTTTTATGTTGAGGTGCCCATACTTTTGCACCGGTCAAATTTTGGTTTAATGCATATTGCACATTTTCTGTTAGTACAATAAACCTTATTTCAATCCTGAAATATTACTGTGTCCATCAGTTATTAGATATATCAAACTGAAATGGCTGTTATAAACACCAAAATATTTAGGACTAAAAATGATTAAGATTAATAGGGGTGCCCAAACTTTTTCATACGACTGTATATATATATATTTTGAAACTTCATTATATCGGGATATTTGTTTATGTTGCTTGCTTTGGACCCTATTTTTTGTAGAGAGGATCATCAGACTATAGATTTTTGCAGTGGTTTATTAAAATTAAAATGTCATAGATAACGAATTTTGGTGCAAAAAGACCCCATCTTTAGTTGAGCTGTACCAAACAAAAAAAGTGGCAATACCGGTTAACATACCCCTCCAAATTCATGGTGGGGTCATGGTTCAAACTAAATTAGAGTATGATTCCCATAGAAAATACATTCTCTATTTCTTTTTTTCTATAAGTAGAAGTGTACTTACAAGTCTTTGAATGGCAACAGCTAACGTCAGTACCCAACAGATCTTGGTAGTTGCTAGAGATGAGCGAACAGTGAAATTTCGATATTCGATTCGAATAGCCCCTCAATTGTCGACTATTCGAACGAATATTGAATCCGATTATAGTCTATGGGGAAAAAAATGTTCATTTCAGGGGAAACCACTATTCGACTAAGGAGGGTCACCAAGTCCACTATACTAACAAGAAAAAATATATATATATACCGAGCAACCCAGATGATTCCCAAACATACACTTAAATATATTTGAAAAGATCGTGTACCAAACACAAGGGAGATTTACAGCAGCAGTAATAACATCCAAATACCCCTTAGGGAACGATAAATGAAGAAGAAAGACCGATGGATGCGAGGATAAACTGCGCTACTCTCTTGAGATAAAATACGTTCTTTATTCCGCTTTTCTTAAAAACACGACGCTACATACAGCGTTTCGGGGGATTCCCCTTTCTCAAGTGTTACAGAAACACACAATGTACCAGACACAAAGTCAGGAGCAGGGATCAGGAGCAGAAGCTTCCCTGCTGGGGTATGGTTGTGATACTTGTGATACACAGCGTGGAGTGGAATAAAGAACGTATTTTATCTCAAGAGAGTAGCGCAGTTTATCCTCGCATCCATCGGTCTTTCTTCTTCATTTACCAAGTCCACTATGACACCTCAGTAAATGATGACAACACCCAGTGGCGGATCCAGGGTTTGCGGGGCCCTGGGCAATTGACTTTGGCGGTGCCCTACTTACTGGGGGTCTCGCACTTCTAACCTGTACTTCCCAACTGTTGAAGACTAGAAAGAGGGAACAAAACGCCGCAGCAAATTAGGCCCCGCCCACTTTTATGTTGACTCCACCCATTCTCATTCATTTTTCATGTGATTCCACACAGTATAATCCTCCTACAGTCACCCGTAAATTATATCTCCCCCCCATTTTCATATACACCTTTCATCTACCCCTAGTTTCATGTCCCCCCCTCTATCTCTGTCCCAAGTTTCATGCCATTCTCCCCCTTTATCTGCCCACAGTTTCATTCCCCCCCCCCGTCTCTGCCCCAGTGTCATGCCGTTCCCCCCCCTTCATCTGCCCCAATGTCATGCCATCCCCCCCCCTTCATCTGCCCTAGTGTCATGCCGTTCTCCCCCTCCATCTTCCCCAGTGTCATGCTGTTCTCCCCCCTTCATCTGCCCCAGTGTCATGCCGTTCTCCCCCTCCATCTGCCCCAGTGTCATGCCGTTCTCCCCCCTCCATCTGCCCCAGTGTCATGCTGTTCTCCCCCCTCCATCTGCCCCAGTGTCATGCTGTTCTCCCCCTCCATCTGCCCCAGTGTCATGCCGTTCTCCCCCCCCCTCCATCTGCCCCAGTGTCATGCCGTTCTCCCCCCCTCCATCTGCCCCAGTGTCATGCCGTTCTCCCCCCTACATCTGCCCCAGTGTCATGCCGTTCTCCCCCCTCCATCTGCCCAAGTGTCATGCCGTTCTCCCCCCTCCATCTGCCCCAGTGTCATGCTGTTCTCTCCCCCTCTATCTGCCCCAATGTCATGCCATTCTCCCCCCTCCATCTGCCCCAGTTTCATGCCATTCTCCCCCCTCCATCTGCCCCAGTGTCATGCTGTTCTTCCCCCCTTCATCTGCCCCAGTGCCATGCCATTCTCCCCCCTCCATCTGCCCTAGTGTCATTCTGTTCTTCCCCCCTTCATCTGCCCCAGTGTCATGCCATTCTCCCCCCTCCATCTGCCCCAGTGTCATTCTGTTCTCTCCCCCTCTATCTGCCCCAGTGTCATGCCGTTCTCCCCCTCCATCTGCCCCAGTGTCATGCTGTTCTCTCCCCCTCTATCTGCCCCAGTGTCATGCCATTCTCCCCCTCCATCTGCCCCAGTGTCATGCCATTCTCCCCCCTCCATCTGCCCCAGTGTCATGCCATTCTCCCCCTCCATCTGCCCCAGTGTCATGCTGTTCTTCCCCCCTTCATCTGCCCCAGTGCCATGCCATTCTCCCCCCTCCATCTGCCCTAGTGTCATTCTGTTCTTCCCCCCTTCATCTGCCCCAGTGTCATGCCATTCTCCCCCCTCCATCTGCCCCAGTGTCATGCCATTCTCCCCCCTCCATCTGCCCCAGTGTAATGCCATTCTCCCCCCTCCATCTGCCCCAGTGTCATGCTGTTCTCTCCCCCTCTATCTGCCCCAGTGTCATGCCATTCTCCCCCTCCATCTGCCCCAGTGTCATGCTGTTCTCTCCCCCTCTATCTGCCCCAGTGTCATGCCATTCTCCCCCCTCCATCTGCCCCAGTGTCATGCTGTTCTCTCCCCCTCTATCTGCCCCAGTGTCATGCCATTCTCCCCCCTCCATCTGCCCCAGTGTCATGCTGTTCTCTCCCTCCATCTGCCCCAGTGTCATGCTGTTCTCTCCCCCTCTATCTGCCCCAGTGTCATGCCATTCTCCCCCCTCCATCTGCCCCAGTGTCATGCTGTTCTTCCCCCTTCATCTGCCCCAGTGCCATGCCATTCTCCCACCTCCATCTGCCCCAGTGTCATGCTATTCTTCCCCCCCTCCATCTGCCCCAGTGTCATGCCATTCTCCCCCTCCATCTGCCCCAGTGTCATGATGTTCTCTCCCCCTCTATCTGCCCCAGTGTCATGCCATTCTCCCGCCATTCTCCCCCTCCATCTGCCCCAGTGTCATGCTGTTCTTCCCCCCTTCATCTGCCCCAGTGCCATGCCATTCTCCCCCCTCCATCTGCCCCAGTGTCATGCCATTCTCCCCCCTCCATCTGCCCCAGTGTCATGCCATTCTCCCCCTCCATCTGCCCCAGTGTCATGCCATTCTCCCCCCTCCATCTGCCCTAGTGCCATGCCGTTCTCCCCCTCCATCTGCCCCAGTGCCATGCCGTTCTCCCCCTCCATCTGCCCCAGTGCCATGCCGTTCTCCCTCCTCCATCTGCCCCATTGCCATGCCGTTCTCCCTCCTCCATCTGCCCCAGTGCCATGCCGTTCTCCCCCTCCATCTACTCCACTGTCATGCTGCTCTCACACTCACTCACGCACACACACACACACACACACACACACACACACACACACACTCACCATTCCTCGTTCCCTCGCAGCTCTCTCCCTCAGACACATATTGTAGCCGCGATGTGATGATGTCATCACATCGCGGCTACAAATGCCGGAGGCCGGAGCTCAGCGTTAAAGCCGGAGCTGAGCTGTGACAGCTCCGGCTTTAAACGCCTATGCATTCAGCTCATCGGCGTCCTACCGCCGATGAGATGAAATACATAGGCGTTTAAAGCAGGAGCTGTGAGCTCAGCTCCTGCTTTAACGCTGAGCTCTGTTGGAGTCGGGACATGCCGACCGGGACCATTTTGTTAGGTCCCGGCCGCGCCCCGGTTGCCCGGCTCGCCCGGCCCTGGATCCGCCCCTGACAACACCTCTGGAATGCAACTGGGACAGTAGGGGAAGCATGTCTGGGGGCATCTAACATGCCCAAGTCCCAGTTTTACCCCACTATCACAGCCTATCAACTAGACACTTTCCACACTCAAAAAAAATCTATGAAAGTAGAAAAATACCTGGAAACCTTGTTCCCTCCCCAATTGTATGGACAGAAACCCAAATTTTAAGCTAAAGGAACATTAGCATGCGCTCATCACAATCCCTGACTTGATAGCTGTGTTAAGCAGGGTACCACACTGAACAGGACCGAGCACCAGGAACAAGTGTTACAATGGCTAGCGGATAATTCTTACAGCTCCTTATCCACCAGTCAGTCAGCTACTACCTCAAGTCCTCTTCCTTGCCAAGAGTCTGGTCCTCCTTCCTCCCAACATGCCCAATCTTCCCAGCACAGTCATCACACATTTCCCCCCTCCCAGGATATGTTTTCAGGTCCATTAACTGTCTCTCACTCTGCCCAACCACTTCACCAATTCCAGGAGCTACCAGATGACTTTGTGTGTCCTGATGCCCAAATACTGGAGCATCCGCCATTTCCTGCCAATTTTGTGGTTTTGGACCCGCAACCGGCATATCTTGGCCTCAGTGATGATGATGAGACACAGTTGCCATCAGAGCAAGCTGTGGTTATGTGCGGTTTGCAGTAAGAGGAGAGTGAGCAATTGGAAGAGGAGTTGGATGACGAGGTCACCAACCCGACATGGACAGGGGTGATGTCTAGCGGGGAAAACAGTGTAGATGTGGAGGCAAGCGCAGCGGCAAAAAAGGTGGCTAAAGGCAGAGGCATGCCCAGAGGCACAGGACAGTCACTCCTTCCTGTATACTGTCATACAGTATATAGGACCTAATATACGCTCAATATATCTAGCTGCTGTGTATACAACAGAAAACATTTGTATACATCACAAAATGCGTAAAGTTAATGCTAATGGACTTGGATGAGGACATTCCCGGGGGCGTGGAAATGCAGCTGGGGAGCAAGGTTGCGGGCAAGCTACAGCTAGAGGCAGAGGCATGTACAGAGGCACAGGACAGCTGCTTTACAGAGGCCAGGCTAGAGACAGCAAGGCCCAAGATTTTCCCTGTACTAGCCACTCGCCCAAAACTCTCCCACGTTGGCCACCTCCCTCAATGTTGTGTAGATTTTGCAGCATATGTGTGGAGGACAGACTGAGTGCGTTTTGCACACTGTCTAACTCAAAACTAAATAGGGGCTCTGAGAAAAGCAACCTGAGCATCTCAGCCATGAGCCATCATTTATAAGGCAAGCATTGGGCTCAGTGGGAGAGATGAATGCAGGACAATCGTCGGCCGGCGTTGCCGACTCTGCGTCTTCCACTGTTTCCAGAGCTGGTGCTGCAGTCCAGACCACCAGCCTGGACACCTCCACATCTGCCTCTGATACTTTGGGGAGTTCACCCTCATCTGCCCCTTTTCCTGCCTCTGCTTCTCTTGCCTGCACCATCATGCGCCTCTTCCCAGCAGCTCCCCATCTCCCAGGTGTTTCATTGCAGGCAGAAGTACAGCGCAACCCACCCATATGCCCAAGCCTTCAATGGCCTCATCCCAAAACTGCTGGCCCTGGAGATGTTGGAGTTTATGCTAGTGGAGACTCAGGCCTTCCGTGACCTGATGGCAGCTGCGGCACCTCGCTATGCTGCCCCTAGCTGTCACTACTTCTCTTGGTGTGCCGTCTCCGACTTGTGACAGCATGTGTCCCATAACATCAGTCGGGCCCTGATTTCTGCGCTTTGTTCTAAGGTGCACTTGACCACCGACACATGGACAAGCGCATGCGGACAGGGACGCTAGATCTCACTCACAGCACGCTGAGTGAATGTAGTCAAGGCTGGGACCCTCTCACAAACCCTCCTCCTCTGCCGTAACATCAACCCCAGCTGCGAGCTGGAAACGCTGCAACACTGGCGTGGGGAGACATCAGCAGGTTGTGCTGAAGCTCATCAGCTTGGCCGACAGAAAACACACTTCCCCCGAGTTTAGGGATGCCATCCTCGATGCAACGGCAATGTGGTTTTCCCTGCTGCACCTGGGCCCAGGCATGTTTGCGTATGTGATAATGTCCGGAACCTGGTAGCAGATCTGGAGCTTGCCAGACTCAAACACAGTCCACACATGGCCCACGTTTTTAACTTGTTGGTGCAAAGGTTCTTTGAAACCTACACCATTGTGCCTGATATACTGGTGAAAGTGCGGCCATTTTCGTAAGTGAGAAGTAGCCTCTGGTAGGCTGAAAACATTCAGAGGACACTCCTGTCATCTTCGCACTGTTGGCTGACGGAGGAAGACGAGGGGGTTGGAGTGGCATCTGATGTCCCTGTCCCACACAAGGCTTGAGGGTGCAGTTCAGTGCATCCCATTGCTTCAGCACGGATGGTGTGAAGGGGAGTGGAAAATGGAGGAAATGGAGAGTGACCCTTCCAGTTTGAGGCAGCGAAGTCATGCCAAGTAACACTCTGGCACACATGGCTGACTTCATGTTGGGTTGCTTTTCAAGAGACAAAGGCACAGTTCACAACATGGAAAGCAAACAATCCTGGATTTTTGCAATCCTTGACCCCCGCTATAAGGAAAAAAATCTTGTCCTTTGTTCTAGTGAGGAAAAATCGCATAAATGATTGCCACAAGCAACTGGTGCAGAATATGATGGAAATGTTTCCGTAAACCCTCGCTGGCGGCAGAGAGGAGATTTCCTCCAAGAGGCTAACAACTGCCATCCGGTCCACAACCACCAGGGGAACACTCTCCAAGGTCTGGGACACGTTAATACCCACCCCTGGCCAAACTACCGCCACTGAGGGACCTAGTGTCATCAGGATGGAAAAGTATAGGCACATGTTTCGTGAGTACCTGGCCAACCACAGCCCTGTCTTCTCCGATCCCTCTGCGCCTTACAGGTATTGGGTGTAGAAGTTGGACCTGTGGCTCTTGGGGTGAGTGGAGGCTTCCCCCAGCTCAGGTTTGGGTGAATTTGGCGAGGGGGTGCAAGTACACCCCACAGTTAGCCTTTTTGGTGGCTTAGAGTGTACACAATGAACCCCAATTGTCACTTGCTGAGCCACTCTTCTACTTGTAACTGCATGATAGAACCTGCGTGTCTATGCTCTCTTGAGTTAGAGATAGATTGGGGCCCCTGCATTTTAAGATTATGCTCCATTCAGCTTCAGCCCATAAACAGAGATGTTATTTTATGCCCATTAGTGCAAATTCAGCCTTGCCACCCCCAGGATTAATTCTCTTACCCCCCTTTTGGAGTTGTCACTTGCCCCAGAAGCGTATACAGTGTTAGGCCCACCATTCAGCCCATAAACAGAGATGTTATTTTATATTTAGCTGTATACTACTTTTATTTGGGAGTGAAATACAACCAGGAAAGCTGGAGTCAGCGTATATATATATATATATATATATATATATACTATACACAGATTTGCTGTATACCACTTAGGTTTTTTTGTGGGTATACACCAAGGAAAGCTGGATTGAGCGTATATGGCCTGACGGATTTGCTGTGTATACCACTTAGGTTTTTTGGGGGGTATACACCGAGGAAAGCTGGATTGAGCGTATATGGCCTGACGGATTTTCTGTATACCACTTAGGTTTTTTTGGGGTATACACCGAGGAAAGCTGGATTGAGCGTGTATGGCCTGACGGATTTGCAGTGTATACCACTTAGGTTTTTGGGGGGTATACACCGAGGAAAGCTGGATTGAGCATATATGGCCAGAAGGATTTGCTGTGTATACCACTTAAGTTTTTTTTTTTTTTTTTTTTTTTGGAGGGGGGGGTATACACCAAGGAAAGCTGGATTGAGCGTATATGGACTCCTCTCCCTGCAGAATAGCTCTGAAAAGAGCTGTTGTTGTTCTTCAGATTTCCTGCCTAGCAGAAGCTAATCCCTCTCTAGCCCTCAGCAGATGTCTCTCCCTATCTCTCCAAGCCGCAAATCAGACGAACATGGTGGCCACTATTCTTACAACTCTGAGGTCACCTGATTTCGGCAGCCAATGGCTTTTTCCTATTTTTTTTCAATGCCTAAGTTGTCGTAGTTCCTGTCCCACCTCCCCTGCACAGTTATTGGTGCAAAAAAGTGCCAGGGAAGGTGGGAGGGGATACAAATTTTTACTGCATTTGCCGCGTAGTATTCGATTCTAATCGAATATATCGAATAGCCTGATATTCGATCGAACGCTGTTCGCTCATCTTTAGTAGTTGCCAGTACAAAATGAATCTTAATAAACCTAGAAACTCATTGTCACGCAATAGCCCTGGTGGGGTTGACAAATGAGCAAGCCTTGTACCTTTAAAGGTCCATTCACACAGATGAAAATGGTGAGGAATTTGGTGTGGAATTTCATCTCTGAAAAAAGCCTCCTATTGACTTCAATGGGTTCCATTTTCTGCTAGCAGAAAGAGAACCCATTGAGGTCAATGGGAGGCTTTTTTTCAGCGCTGAAATTCTACACCAAATTCCTTACTATTTTCCTCTACTTCTACGGCTACTGCGCATGTGCCCAGGCCATTTTTTTTTTTAGCAATGTCAGTTCGCAAGCGTCGGAGGAAGACAGGACCCAAGGACATCGCAGGAACAGGAGGTGTGGATGAAGAAGACGGCGGACCCTGAATGCCCGCCCACCGTGCACAATGGGTAAGTTGATCACATTCTTTTTTAGGGTATTATTTTAAAACTGGGGGGGGGGTAGTTTAATATAACTTTAGGGGTGCCTGAATAGCATTTTTAAAGGCTATTCACGCATATGTGGGGCTCTATTAGCTAGATTATGCTGATAGAGCTCCTTTAAAGAAAAGCTGTTAAATGAATAGGCAAGATGTTATAGAGCAGGAGGAGCTGTGTAGTATGATATTTAGGTTTTTGGGAAAACATTCAGTATAATTTGTCATGTATCCACTGAAATATCTCCTCCTTCTATGTTGTGGATCAGTGATTGCAGTGACTCCCTCTATGACTATACATACAGGGATAGCTGTCAATCACTGATAGCTCTGCCTCCTGAGTATCTCATCATAGAAATTTCAGTGGATAAATGGCAGGTTATAATGAATCTTCTCCCACCAACTTATAAATCAATCTGTTCATCTCCTCCTGCTCTATAACATACTACCTACACATTTTCCATGTGACAAGTTCCCTTTAAGCCACTGCTTAGTAGATAATAGGCAGAATGGAACATTCCATGGAATATTATTAGAATCTATAATATTATATGAATATTACTGTAATATTTTCCATTAGTAATATTCTACTGTAATAAGCTGTCCATACCTTGTTAACAAAGCAGCCTTAGATTCCCTGAATTATTATCCCTATTATATTTAGTATATTGTATTTATATTATATTATCTTTTTCTTCAGTTCAATGGTTACAGCTCATAACCAATTTTTTTCTTTTCCATGTCTCTTTGTGCCTGTGACTTTGTTTATTTGCATTATAGTATTAGCCTTTGTCCTTAATTATTCCCCTTAGCTCACATACATTTTACGGTACGTCCTTGTACAGACTATCCTTGGACTTTTGCATTTTAAAAATCCACCCTGAATATCAGATTCTGTTGTTATTTGCGGCTTATCTATTTATTCTCTTATCCCTCCATTTTTCAAGTACTGTCTAATTCATTTCCTAGATCACTTGCAGCTTCACATAATGGTCTCCATTGTAGTCTTCATTATATCCACAAATAATATAAATGCAGAACAAGCTCAACGCTCCATTGAAGATCATTTGAGACTTTTCTATAGCAGGACCTTTATTGTAAATATTTCATTAAAAATCCTTTACACCTGCACCTTACAGTCTACAATGTCATCTCATACATAGCAAATAAGTGTTGCCGAGCCTTTATTGTTGCTTTGTACAGCTCTGAAATTGGGGTTAGTGTGAAGGAAATCTTATTTTTTTACCAGTAATATATTACTAAAGATTCTATTTCTGCTTATATAAAATACAACATAATAATATCAATATAATAATATAGATGGATATCTTAAGTTGCTCTTTGGCCATGTCTGCTGACCGGGTCTCCGTCCTATTCCCTGGGGAAATTGTGTAGGGGACAGCTTCCTGGCGGTCAGTTTCTCTGGGGAATAGGACGAAGACCTGGCGGGTGGACATGGGCGCAAGTGTGAACGCCCCCTAACAATTCCATATTGAGACTTATATAGTAATTATTATTGTTTATATAGCACCATTCATTCCATGGTGCTGTACATTACTATATTAATGCCATGGTGCTGTACATTACTATATTAATGCCATGGTGCTGTACATTACTATATTAATTCCATGCTGTTGTACATTACTATATTAATGCCATGGTGCTGTACATTACTATATTAATTCCATGCTGTTGTACATTACTATATTAATGCCATGGTGCTGTACATTACTATATTAATTCCATGGTGCTGTACATTACTATATTAATTCCATGCTGTTGTGCATTACTATATTAATTCCATGCTGTTGTACATTACTATATTAATGCCATGGTGCTGTACATTATTATATTAAGTCCATGCTGTTGTACATTATTATATTAATTCCATGGTGCTGTACATTATTATATTAATTCCATGGTGCTGTACATTATTATATTAATTCCATGGTGCTGTACATTATTATATTAATGCCATGGTGCTGTACATTATTATATTAATTCCATGGTGCTGTACATTATTATATTAATGCCATGGTGCTGTACATTTGAGGGTCTACATACGGTACACAAAATATACAAAACAGATATAATACTGATACTAATAATACCCTGCCCACAAGGGCTTACAGTTTATGAGGGTAGAGGGATAGAGACAGAAGGTGAGGGTAGAGACAGTTCAGATGGTGGTGTGGTGACAGTAGTGTTATTGGAGGTTGTAGGCCTTCCTGAATAGGTGAGTCTTCAGGACCTTCTTGAATCCTGTGATTGTGGGGATCAGTCTTATGTGTCATGGTAAGGAGTTCCAGAGTATGGGAGATACACAGGAGAAATCTTGGAGACGGTTGTGTGAGGAGCGGATGAGAGCAGACGGAGTAAGAGGTTATTGGAGGATCTGAGGTTACGTGTGGGCAGGTAGTAGGAGATTAGGTTGGAGATATATGGAGGGGACAGGTTGTGGATACACATTATGGACAGTAATGTGAACCGGCCAAGAAATTATAAGAAATTTCCCATAGAAAGGGAAGACTCTGATGTGTCTGGACTCCCTGCCATCAGAGCACCATAAATTCTTTTTTTTGTCCTGGATCACTGAGCAACTGCCATAAGCAGGCAACACAGGGATTTAGGGCTGTGCATCAAAACCCATCAAACCCAGACATATTGTCAGGATACGGAGTCGCCGCGGTCTCCTTGCTGCGCGGCGTCTCCCTGGGAGACGTGTTAGGAGTTCTATTGGGTGTGCTTAGGTCATTAAGGGTTAATCTTTTCCTTGCCTTCAGTCTCCATGCCGTTAGCCATCAGGTGTGTTCTCTGCTGCTATTTAAACCCCACCCAGGCATGGATCCTTGCCAGCCATTCACTTTGTGGTTCCTGGTTCCTCTGCTCTGATGTATATCCTGTCTGTTTATATTTGTGACCATAGAAACATGGAATCATGTGATGTGGAAACGCCCATAGGGAAGGGCTTTCCCCAGCTACTGATCTATTTAAACCTAGTGTTTTTAAACTGTGGAACATTGATCTATTTTTGCACTTGAAAAAGGGACCAGGGTGTCCCGTAACGCGTAGTGATGAAGATCCCTGTTTGTGATTTTTAAATAAAGGCGATTATTCAACTATCCTGAGGGTAAGCGCGGATCTTTTGCTTCTTAACTCATACTGTGGCAAATAGAGTTTATATGAAGTTGGTCCTACTTTTCTGGTTCCTCTGCTCAGTCTGTTTCCCTGTCTGTTTGTATTCGGTCTGTTCCTTGGTTATATACCCGGCTTGTATTTTTGACTATCCCTTGTCTTTTGATTCGGTACCTTTATTATATCTCCTGGCTCGACCTCTTGCTCGTCTGACCTCGCCTTCTCTTCTGTGTCTTGCTGGGACTTGTGGTCCTCCCTGGTTCCATGCTGTTTAGTCTTTTGTTTTGCATTGCATTGACACTGTGCTTTCTGTTTAGGTGTGACCCCCCATGACTCCAGTCCCTAGGACTTTCAGGGCCTCCTCTCCCTTTATCCTAGCCGCCGGATAGAAGTGTAGGAGTCGTGGTAGGCGCACTTCAATTAGGAAGTGCATGGGTCTGCCTCATCTCAGATATTACAGCATAGTTATAGCTGCAGGGCCTGCGACCCCTTTTGTCATTAGCTGCACAGTGTTGCTTTCCCAGCTGTGTCACTTTGCACTGCCTGACCCTGACTCCAATCCTTACACATATACCATGCTGTCAGGCTTAAAACTAAGAAGGAGCCACTAACTCCCTACCCC
Organism: Leptodactylus fuscus; assembly: GCF_031893055.1. Lineage (NCBI taxonomy): Eukaryota > Metazoa > Chordata > Amphibia > Anura > Leptodactylidae > Leptodactylus > Leptodactylus fuscus. The sequence goes on along the minus strand of NC_134271.1, from coordinate 117,173,879 downwards.
ACCATCTACATTGATGGGCCACCGGTTGGTTTAGGTCTGCCGATTATGAGAAAATGGAATCAAGCTCATGATGTCAGCACAGTCAGCCAGTCAGATGACATTGGGAGAGGCCGACAGGAAGACGCAAAGATTAACCTGAACAAAATACAGTTTATTAATAGTCATAGAAAACTAGACATTTGCTCAGCTCCTGCTCTCTAACATACTACTTATAGATAAGACTGCATTTTAAGTTGACATGTTCCCTTTAATGTTCCTACATATGTATTTTATACAATGTTATTCATGGAATGACAGTGGACTATGTACTTGTCCTTAAATTACAGGATCTCTTGTAAAGCCTGTTTTATACACAAGCTGGCCACAATAGTGTGGTCGTGAAACCCTAAACAATCTGCAAGCCTTTTCCTTGTGTCTCTGACTACCTAACCAGCGCTGGATGCAGACAGCAGAGGGGCCCTGTGCAAAAACACTAGGTCCCTTGTATTCAGTACGTCAGTATAGAGCACGCTATAACAATCCATCAGCAATCCTTAGAAATGAACAAACTAGTTTACTGGGTCTGACCTAAAACTTTGGGGGTTTGTCACTCACGAACCACCCTTATCCTGTGGGGTCTTCAGACTGATCATTGGCTTCATACAGTATAATAGCCCTCATAAACACCCAATACAATGATCCACAGTGACTCTACATAGTATAATTGTCCTCTGTAGTACTCACAGAGTATATTGATCGCCAGTAGCCCCATACTGCATAATAGCCCTCAATATCCCTAGATAGTATAATGTTGCTCATTGGCCCAACTGGCTACTGGCATTTATTCCGTGGCTAGCCGCGCGGAATGTTCACGCACAGAATGCAAATTCCACCATGTGAACATACCCTAAGAGGGCATTTTTGTGTATGTGGGGACACTAAGGTGCTAGTTTGCTGTGGGGTGGGGGTAATAATCGGGGGCTCGCCATTCATAACTTTGTATGGGGCCTCAGAAATGCTAAATCCACCCCTGACTACATGTAAATCCAACCGGATTAATGAATCCCAAATATACTATAATGAGTCTGCCTGGAAAGATAAAAGCGATCAATGGCAATTACAATGATTCCTACTTTAAGATGCATGTGATATTAACAAAACAACAGAAACAACCATAACTATATTATGGGAAGTCTTTAGACTGAAATTAATTAAAAGAATGATATAGAGAAAATATTTAATTACTGTATGACTTTGTAAGAAAGTAATATAATAGGTTTCTTTGTACAAGATGACATCCTAAAAATCCAGATCAATAATGTGTAGGAGTAAATCTGCTTTTAGCACAATGTAAATCTAATGAGTATAATGACCTCATCATCAGAAAACTTTCCATGTAATTATCTTACAAATGCTCGGAGCTAGAGCCGGGCTTACATAATAAGGCAATTAAGGAAATCCATACTGTATCTTGTATATGTGCAAACACAAACCAGATAATGCCATCAAATTAACGGCCTTAACCCTTTCTGTGTCAGAGTTCTTCCACTATAATTATATCCTCTACCGAGAGGTAAAATCTTTATGTTGAATTATTCATTTCATTGTCATTCAAGACATCTATCTATCTATCTATCATCTCTATGTAATATCTATCTATCAAAATTCATTATAACATCAACTGCACTAAATAAAAGATAAAAAATAAAAAAAGGTAAAATGTCAAAGTGACATGAGCACAATGATATCCTTATGTCCTGTTTTAGTTTCTTCCATATAAATTCTGATAAGGTCTTGTTTTTTGCAGGACAAATTGTATTTGTTAATCATTCCATTTAATATTCCAAAACGTGTACTGTAAAGCTGGAAAAAGTGGGATATATGGGATAAAATTGAATAATAAAAACGCAGTTGCTCCTTTTTTTTTTTTTATTAAAGTACATTTTCCTGTTTTTGCAACATTCACTGTGCTTTAACCACTTCAGTACCAGTTTGTGGTCCAGGACCAGATACATTTTCGGATTTTTTGTATGTTCCGTTTTGAGGGCCGTAACATTTTTATCATTTGGATTATTCAACTAATTTCTGCATCTCTTTTCGGTAACACACAGGGCTTTATTTTTATGTTGTTTTTATTTTTGCATGTGTCATAATAGATCTTTGGGGACATGTGAACACTATTTTTTTTGGTTGGGGAGGCTGATTATCCCTGTAACTGGAGTTGGTACCTTTAGCCCCTGTTTCAGGAGGAATACAGCTTCCTACCCATTATTATAGGGCTGATCTGGGTCCTGTAGGATGCAACAGCTCTTACAGCCTCTGATCCTGGCCGATCACTTGACCGCCAAGTCAGAGGTGAGCCACATAATGGCGGTGCCCATAGCTGTGTACACAGCGCTCGGGAAGACTGGGATGTTAATAAATTTTCAATGTCTTCTCTAGGGTAGCTCCAGCTATAGTTACAGTCGGTTCAACGTTTCAGCAGTGGCATGATTTTGTGCAGCTGCCGAAAACTGCATGAACGTACTTGCAGAACAAGGAAGCCACTATCCGGACGTAAAAACCCCAATGGGCAGTCCAGAAGAGGTTAAGATTGACTCTTTAGTTTCATTTTTTGGGTCAGTATGATCAGGCAGACGCCAAATTTATGTAATTCTAGTAATGTTTTATATGCATCGCTATATTCTAACACATAGCGATGGAGTGTATGGAGATGGGTTTTTTTTATTTTTATTTTTTTATATTTATCTAGAGAAAGGGGGTGGTTTTAAGTTTTTTTTCTCAGTCCAGATTGCTCCATGGACATAGGGCCTTACGACTATTTCTGGTTCAAAAACTGATATTTCTGAAAACCTGACTATATAAACACACCCTATATGTGGGATTCTGCAATTCACACTTAATAAGCTCAACAATGCATTACCGAAGAGTAATTTTGAGAACTGTATTTTGCTGCCTTGGCTGTAGTTAATGACTCACTTTGCATGATTTAATCGGTTCATACTTGTAGGGTCTTATTCACACTTCAGGATCATGTCAAAAATACAGAACAGGTGCCAGATTTTTCATTATGTCTTATCTCTATATAGTCCCTACTCCTGGTTATGGCTTACAAACAGTGATATTTTAATTGATATTGAATAACTGTCCACCAAACACTAATTTGCCTGTCAGCTATTTCTCCTGCCTTCTTCATACACATGCACCCTCAGTTTGGCCAACACTGCATATGTTCTCAAAGGAGAATTGGGCCTATTGTATCTAGCAGTGTAACCATTACCTCCCCAAATATCTGCCCTTGGGTCAGGAGACCCTCATACACATTAGAGCGTTGGCAAAACCAGTGAGTCAGCCAAAGGTAGTTTAATGTATATTGCCAACTTTAGAGATTTCTCGATCAAAAAGTTTCATTATAGCTTTAATATGGCCACATTTTAGTATCTAACATTGTTTCAGAACAAGGATGGCTTCTTGGGGTTGTACTACAAAACTACTTTTGTGTTATGGCCGATCGCAGAGGCATAACGTGAAGCTCCTGGTCCCCAAGGCCCAATCTATAATAGGGCCCATACTTACAGTATCTTCTGCCATTTAGAATAGTAGTATATTTTAGGTGGCAGACGGATCTTTGGGACTCCCTCAAGGTCCAGACCTGGAACCGACTGCTATACCCCTACTGCCCCTATAGCTATACCCTTGGTCAATTGTAGAACCATCCAAACACTGCAGAATGATAGAATGTAGCTGTTGGCAATGCCAGGTATTGATGAACTCAGTAATAAAAGGTTAGCAGATCTAATGCCATATTGGATATACGGATTTACCATTATGAGAAGTTTCATGTAGTGATGGAGAAACTTTACGAGATTCGTTTCACATATGTTTTGTTTCGGGTCTGAACTGGAAGTGCTTTTATTATACTCTCAGGTCTGTTTGGATCTGAGACCTTAATAGTTAGAGGCCCAAGAAAGGTGCTGAAATTTTTTTTAAAAAAATACAATTTTTTCCAGACTTTTCCAGGGCTTTCCCCATCTCCAGGATCTGAAGACACCCGAGAGTATAAGGATAACTTAAGGTTGGTGAACCTCAACAATTTTGGGTTCTGCTGAGCCCCAAATTTTTGGAAAATTCAAAACAATCTTTGTTTGTTATTGCCTCTCTCTAGTTTCATCCCACAAGGTGCATGCGCCGATCTTAATAATATAGCGTGAACTTCGCACTGTATAACACCACAGAATAAATTGAGCCATTACGTACAATGTGAAAAAAATATCTACGCTGAGCGTATAACTAAACACACAATGGAGAATATTCTGTCTATCAAGTACCAAACATCAAAGTCCCATAATAATGGACCCGGTGACTTCATTAACAATGTAACCCTAATACTAATATTTCCGTATTTATGATTCGTCAAATATACGAGATCAGAAACAACCCTCTTACTGTGCACACTTAACCCCTGGTTGATCTCATCCCTTCTTATTAAGTCAATGTTGTATTTCATTTTGTAGCAAGCTTAACACAGCCCCTACATCAGTGCAGTAAAGACATACATACAAGCAGGAATAATGACACACAGATGTGTCCTTCTCCTCGGCTGTAATCTTTCTTTGTAGGATTCTTACACAAGGGACATAGACCTCTTAGGAAGTCCCTATTTATTCTCAGGGTTATGTGCACTGCCTGCAAAATCCCAGCTTGGGAGGGGAATTAAGGCTTTAGCTACTCTGAAGAACACTGATACGTAGGCGAACATGAGACCCCGGAGCAGCAATTAACCCAGAGAGATGAAAGTCTGAGCTTCCAAATCCAGGCAATTTACTGCAGGGTAGCTGAACGAATGGGCTCCTCATCTACTCATGTATCTATTGCATCTCTTTTCCCTGTCATGCTTTTACTCTTGTTTTAGTCTCTGCATTCATGTGCTCTATGCAATGTTTGCTTCTTCTATATAAATGACCATTGTAAAGTATTCCTTACAATACAATGTGTACAATGTCTATGGAAGGATATACACGAGTGCAGGTAGAACAAGACGCAATCTTAGTAAACTAACATCATGTTCTGTTTTCTAAGTATCATCTTTATCATCATAGTATTCTTGTATAGTAGCGGCTTAATGTAATAACTACTAATTTATAAAGATCAGGAAGAACAAATTCTACAGTATTCATGTATAGGATGACAGGGCTTGTCCTACAGAACAGTCTACTAATGAAATATAGGGATATTTTTAAAGAGGCTAATGTTTTAATATTGAGGATCTATAGATTTTGTAGCAGCTGTACCTGAGGCCTGGTTCACATCTGCATTCAGTATTCTGTTCGGGGAGTCCGCTTGGGGACACCCCCCCTAGTGGCATACCTACTGCCATAGCAGCGGAGGCAGCTGCCACAGGGCCCGGGACATTGGGGGCCCGGTGACAGCTGCTACCGCTGCTATCATTATACTCGGGGGTCTTTTCGGAAGGCCGTTCCTAGTTACGCCACTGCCCCCCCCCCCCGAACAGAATACCGAACGCATTGACAAGCAGTGAGTTTATGAGAGCACACAGACCCCATAGACCAGGGGTCGGCAACCCCTGGCACGCGTGCCAAGACTGGCACGCGAGGCATATTTTGCTGGCACGGCAGCCAGCCGGCAACTTTCATACAAATTGAGAGAGAGAGAGCGTCCCTTCAGTGCTCTGCTATAGAGCTGAGGACACGCCCCCTTCTCTCCCTGCCCACCAATCAGAGGTGAACCTCTCACTGCACAGGATAAGGGCTCCCTGGACCTGCTGCTACATGTGAGGAGCTCCTGCCATCTGCAGCCCTGAGGAGAGAGAGGAAGCTCCGGGAGCAAAGTGAAAGTAAAAACACCAGGTACGTGTGTTACTAACTATTCTCAGTAATATCAGGCATTTGGGGTTATTACTTTAGTGTTAGTAACCCCATGTGCCTCACATTAATAGCAGTTAACCCCATCATGTCCCTCACATTAACCCTGTGTGGCTCACATAAGGGTTACTGATGTGTGAGACATATGGGGGTACTAATAAAGGACCTATATAATGAAGATATTCATTTATTACCTCCATATGTCTCACATATCAGTGTCCCTTATGTAAAGCACACAGGGGGTTAATGTGAAGGACATGATGGGGTTAACTGCTATTAATATGAGGCACATTGAGTTAACCTGTAATGCACATGACCAGACTCTACAACTGTGGATAAAAGTACAGACCTATATATTTCAATTGACCCATATATACAGCCATTCTTTTTGTAGCTGTGTATCTGGGCCAAATTGAAGAGCTGAAAACTATTGAGCAGGTCCTATATGTGTCCTATACATCCCCTATATCTGTCCTATACATCCCCTATATCTGTCCTATACGTCCCCTATATCTGTCCTATACGTCCCCTATATCTGCCCTATACATCCCCTATATCTGCCCTATACATCCCCTATATCTGCCCTATACATCCCCTATATCTGCCCTATACATCCCCTATATCTGTCCTATACATCCCCTATATCTGCCCTATAATCCCCTATTCTGTCCTATACATCCCCTATATCTGCCCTATACATCCCCTATATCTGTCCTATACGTACCCTATATCTGTCCTATACATCCCCTATATCTGTCTGCATTTGCAGCCCTGTCAATTCATTTTTAACATATAGGTCAGTGAAAACCACATCCATGCCATTTGTATGCAGGAGACGTAAGGCTGAGGCCCCACATTGCAGAAATGCAGCATTTTTGTTGCAGATTTTCATGCGGTTTATTTCAACCAAAGCTAAAAATGGCTACAGAAGGAATGGGAAATATATAGGAAGCTTCTTATACGTTGCCCTTCTGCTTAATCTACTCCTGGCTCAGGCTCAGAAAAACGCAGCAAAATATGTAACAAAAAAAGCTGTGTTCCAACAACGCGGGGGCCTTAGGCTAAAGCCCCACGTTGCAGAAACAGCTTTTTTTCGTTGCAGATTTTGCAGGGTTTTTTTTTTTAGCCGAAGCCAGGAGTAGATTGAGCAGGAGGGAGACATATAAGAAGCTTCCTATATATTTCCCATTCGTTTTCTAGCCATTCTTGGCTTTGACGTAAAAAAAAAAACGCAGCTAAATCTGCAATAAAAAAGCTGCATTTTTGTAATGTGGGGCCTCAGACTTAGTGTGATTCTATTGGGTGGTGACACTGTAACTAGATGCAATTAAAGCCAAATCCAGTTCCTGGGCACCAGTGCGGCCACTTTGTTGAAAGTGTGACACCCATTAATTCCTGGCTGGGGTTTTGCTGTTACTGCACCGCCAGGAACTAAAAGTGACAAATTAATCTGCGTTTCACTTAAGGAGCATTCACACTACCGTCTGTGTCCGTCAGACAATGTCCGCTGCTAATGTCTGTTCAAAATCTTGCACGGACATTAGCATCGGACACTAGCTGTGTCCGTGACATTTTGCATTGATTTAAATGGACATCGGGTGCGTTCGTTTACTGTTCGTGGGTGTCCTTAAGTGTCCGTTCCCAAAGATGTCCGACTTTTCAAGCGGACAGAAAAACCTACATGTCGGGTTTTGCTGTCCGCTTGAAAAGTCGGACATCTTTGAGAACGGACACTTAAGCACACCCACAGACAGTAAAAGAACGCACCCGATGTCCATTTAAATCAATGCAAAATGTCACGGACACAGCTAGTGTCCGATGCTAATGTCCGTGCAAGATTTTGAACGGACATTAGCAGCGGACACTAGCTGTCGGACACCGACGGTAGTGTGAACGCTCCCTTACAGAAAACTGAAGTTACTAACGGCCAAGGACTGGATGGAGCATACAGGTACATTGTGTGTCAGAGCTTTACAGGTATGACCTTACACTGCTCCCAGTCACATACATTACCACTAATTGTGGGTTACGCATGTACTTACATTGCTTCTAAAGGAAAAGCACATGTGTATCCAGGTAAATAGTGGTAAGCGCATGTGGCTGGGAGCGCAGTATGACAGCACCCCTATGTTGTGGTTTGTGCTATATGACTTTAGTGTAGGTGTCGTCAGCTTTACAATTATTGCTCGGCACTCCGAGGACCTCATCTTTGATTTTTTAATTTAAATCGGCACGCCGAACAAAAAAGGTTGCCTACCCCTGCCATAGACTATAATGGGGTCTGTGTGTTTCCGCGCGGTGTCCGCACAAAACATGCAGAGAGAAAGGTATTTCATGAACTACTTTCCTTTCCGCGTGTTTTGTGCAGAAAATACATGGACCCCAGTGATCATTTCATTGCTCACCGCTTGTCAATACATTCTGTATTCCGTTCGGGGGTCCCCAAGTGGACTCACCGAATGGAATACTGAATGCAGATGTGATCTAGGCCTGATTCTGCAGTTCTCCCCTAGTAAAGTGATTGGGGATCTCTACATAGAGACCTGAGACCTCTGCAGAGGTACAAATGTGTGACCAGTCAGAGGGCTCCTCAGCATAGCATAGGCAGTGTTGATCAGCCGATTCCCTGGTTGTTTCATGTACATTATTACCTCTTTTTAGAGCACTATTATTTCCATAATGTGAATAGGGTTTACATAAAAAAGAAATACAAAAACACGTATAATACACTTAATGTCTAACTGGTACAGTGCAACAGAGGGTCTTGCCCTAAGAATGTACAATCTATAAGGGAGCGGGATAGTGGCAGTAGGTGAGGATAAAATAGTTCAGATAGTGGTGGCAGCGCGGTTATTGATGGTTGAAGGCTGAGGTGAGTCTTCAGGGTCCTTTTGAAGGTTGTGGTTATGGTGGTAGTGAGCTCCAGAGTATAGGGGATGTGATGGAGAAGTCTCAGAGGCGGTTGTGTGGAGAGTAGATAAGAGCAGAGTAGAGTAGGGGGTTTGGGGAGGATTGTAGATTATGTGCGGAGAAGTAGCGGTAGATTAGGTTTGAGATGTACAGAGGGGATAGGTTGTGGATGGTCTTGTACGTCCCAGCTAGCATTCTAAACTCTATTCACTGGACAACTGGAAGTCAGTATTTCTTTGGTATCAGAGTTCAATGTTTTTGAGTCTTAGGCGGCAAGAGGTGTTGAGTGCTTGAATTTGTAACTTGAAGGACACAAAAATAACAATTTAGTCTGAAAACTTATAAAATTGGGCAAATATGGTTATTTTGTGCTACAAAGATAGTTCACTGGTGTGCAATTATACTGTTTCTGTATACAATTGCTAAAGAGCTTTTCCACCTTTCTTGAAGCAGCAATCTAGAAAGTACTAAGGCTAGGACAACCGAGCGACTTTGGTAGTGACTCTAATCGTGTGACCAAAGATTGATATTTCGATTTAAGGTCTCATTCACATCTGCATTGGTAATCCGTTCAGGGGAGTCCACATGGGGTCCCCCCTGAACGGAATACCAAACGCACTGGCAAACCGTGTGCTAGTGAAATCATACGGATCCCCATAGACTATAACAGGGTCCGTGTGCTTTCACCGCCCACCGCTTGCAAAAGCGTTCAGTAGTCCCCATGCGGACTCCCCGAACGGATTACCAAATGCAGATGTGAACCAAGGGTCAGTGAATGGAGTTGCATTAAGACTTCATTGGTGCTGTGAATTCTATTCACAAAAAGATCAAGCAATGATGTTGTAGTCAAAGCACCCCTTAGGGGTCTCAGTGCAACTCCACTTACACTGGTGAGTTGGAGGGCAACTTGGCAATCTTTGGGCATGTGAAGGGAGTTGAAGCCAAAGTCGCCATGTAACCCTCGCCTTATTTCCAGGATTGCTGAGTCCACACCAAAGTAAGAATTGGTTATATGTAGTTAACATATCTCTGATCTCCATATTGCAAATCTGACTAATATTTTACTATAACATCCTTGGCAGAAATTAATGTTTTTCTGACACATACTTGGAATCTATGTGTGGAAACTCCATTCACATGCATAAGATAAAGATTTTCATCTGTTTAAAAGCAGAATTCAGAGTGGAATCCACAGTAAAATCCTTGTCAGATCCTTGATGTCTTAACATATCCTTATAGAAGTGGGAGACCTTACTTTGGCATCCATAACACCTACTAGAGCATATAGACAGTGGTTGTCCACACAGCCCAGTTGGGTTGACCATTGTCACTCTTGGGTCTCAGAGAGGGAGATATAAATTTGTTAGTCACTTATGAATACATACAGTCCTTGTAACCATCCACTTCTGTAATTCTGTCCAGTCTTGTCTGCACATATATATACATGAGATGAATGGCAAGAAAACAGGGTTAATTGACCTTTGTAAAAGGATAGTAAAGATTCCCAGCTACCCCGCTGACTGTCTGTTGTATAACAATGGAGACACTCACAAGAAGAACACAAGTAATAAGGCAGAAGGCACTTCCAGGAGCTACATGAAATGTGCCCTAATGAAGCAATTATGAGAAGGTTTAAAAGGACACGGCAAGAGAAGAGGCCGAGATTCATTAGCTGGAGGCTTCATTTAAGGTTGGAATAATGGCTGTGTACACAGGTGCAGGATCTCTGCCTCTGCTCTGCTGCAGCTGCACAGGCACAAACATCTATTGACCTGGTCACATGACCGCATCTAAGAAATAAATATGCCTCCAACCCCTCCGTCCTGCCACCTTACATCCCCTAGACTTTTATATTTAGTTTGAAATTATCTTATTTTAAGCCAAAATTATAAATGATTAAGCATTGTGAATATACAGAAGTCTGGACACGAGGAGGGATAAACCTAATGCCAGCAGTTAGGCTGGATTCACACAGCTATAATATGTCATAATGTATAGTATTACATTAGCAAATCAAGTCCTGACAGAGGGTCGGATGACTGAACTTACAGCATCACAGATCCCTTTCCTCCGATCCCTTGTTCCACGTATTCTTTGACAGATGACAGTCCGGCTTCAGACCCCGTCACTCCACAGAAACTGCACTAACCAAAGTCACAAATGACCTACTAACCGCCAAAGCCAAGCACCACTACTCTTTCCTCCTCATCTTTGGACATTCCTACACCTTTGCCACAGTCGACCATTTCCTCTTGTTAGAAACTCTCATCCCTTGGCATCACAGATGTGGCCCTCTCCTAGATCTCCTCATACCTCACCAAACGCTCATTCAGTGTCTCCCACTCGCATATCACCTGCTCGCTGCACCCTTTTTTCTGTAGGTGTCCTCCAAGGCTCTGTCCTAGGACCCCTCCTGTTCTCCATCTACACCCTCGGCCTTGGCCAACTCATAGAATCTCATGGTTTTCATTACCATAGCTATGCCGATGACACCCATATATACCTCTCTGGACCAGACATTACCTCTCTGTTGTGTAGAGTTCTAGAGTGTCTAGCAGCCAAAGCCTCCTTTCTCTTCTCTGGCTTTCTCAAACTCAACATGGAGAAAATGGATTTCATCATTTTTGCCCCACCTCGCATGGCACTTCTACCAAAGTTAATGGGATCACACTTACCCAAGTCCCATGGACCCTCCACCTTGGGATAACCTTTGACTATGACATATCATTCCAGCCACAAATCCAAACTCTCAACACCTCTTGCTGCCCCCAACTCAAGAACATTCATTGAATCTGCTCCTTCCTCACCCCTGAAACTACAAGAATGCTAGTCCACACCCTCATAGTCTTCTGCTTAAACTACTGTAACACCCTTCTCCATGGCTTCCTGGCAATGGCCACTCACTTAATCCACCTCTTCCCCACATTCTTCATCAGCTCCTCTCCTCTGCCGATCCCCTCACTAGCTACCCATCACCCAATGCATAGTTTTCAAAATGTGAATGCTGACATACAAGGAAATCCACAACCTGTTCCCTCAAGATATCTCTGACCTAATCTCCCACTACCTTCAAACATGCAAGCTCTGATCTTCTTAAAATCTCCTACTACATTCGCTCTTTACACAACCGTCTGCAAGATTTCTCCCGTGCATCCCCCATACTCTGGAACTCCTTACCAAGACACATAAGGCTGACCCCCACAATCACAGGCTTCAAAAAGGCCCTGAAGACTCACCTATTCAGGAAGGCCTACAACCTCCAATAACACTACTGTCACCACACCGCCATCTGTACAGTCTCCCCCCTTACCTTCTGTCTCTATCCCTCTTCCCTCATAGACTGTAAGCCCTTGTTGGTCACTGTTAGTATTGTTCCTGTTGTGTATTTTGTATATAGTATGTAAACCTTCAAATGTACAGCACCATGAAAATAATATAATAATCTACGGCACCATGGAATTAATATAGAAATATACAGCACTATGGAATTAATATAATAATGTACAGCGCCATGGAATTAATATAATAATGTACAGTACAATGAAATTAATATAATAATGTTCAGCAACATGGAATTAATGGCGCTCTATAAATATATCATATAATCCCTAGCATGTCTCACCAGCAGTATGCTTCTCATTTTGCTGTTGGTGGATTACACCACATGATAAAAGTGATAGGTTTCCTTTAATATAGGATAGCTCACATGGCACTATCTATACAGGTTGTTTGGCTGTCGGCTACAAATGTAGCATAGTTAACCCAACTTTCTGTAGTGCGATAAATTGTTGCAGCATGATATCTTATCATAGAAAACAATAAAAGCTAATGAATAGAGATGGGCGAAAATCTGAAGATTCATCTAGTTTTGGCTTTGGGTTGATTATTTTTGGGTCACATAAGTTTGGTACAAACCATGGCTTAAATTGGCTTAAAACGTAGTGTATGGCACTACCAGGGCTTCTAGGAACTTATCTATCCAATTTCTAGCTCTCTAAGGCAAAGACAGCCGAAATTATGTCAAAGTGAATGTGACATATGGAAAAGCCATATTCACCATCTCCATTGATGAAAAATAATTGAAAAATGTTTGAAATTCTTCTCTGTCATTGTTTCCTCTGTGATAAGGTAGTATACTGCAGCAATATACCCCACATTTATATGCTCCATTTATATGTCACCTACCTATATCTCTCATCATTGCCATCAACGTGCATGGTTGGCTCGGCTTGGACAGGAATGCATGTTTTTAAGTAAAGGAGACAGAGATGAATCTGGCCGTGAATTAGATATGCTTAAATCCCATAAACCTGTATACCATTACTGTACTATAGAGGGATATATGAGACTGTGACAAGTAGAAAAGAAAATCGTACATGGGGACGGTTTCACAGTTACAACCACCCTCTTGCTAACATGCTCTCTTGAATAACGACTAGAGATGAGCGAACACTAAAATGTTCGAGGTTCGAAATTCGATTCGAACAGCCGCTCACTGTTCGAGTGTTCGAATGGGTTTCGAACCCCATTATAGTCTATGGGGAACATAAACTCGTTAAGGGGGAAACCCATATTCGTGTCTGGAGGGTCACCAAGTCCACTATGACACCCCAGGAAATGATACCAACACCCTGGAATGACACTGGGACAGCAGGGGAAGCATGTCTGGGGGCATAAAAGTCACTTTATTTCATGGAAATCCCTGTCAGTTTGCGATTTTCGCAAGCTAACTTTTCCCCATAGAAATGCATTGGCCAGTGCTGATTGGCCAGAGTACGGAACTCGACCAATCAGCGCTGGCTCTGCTGGAGGAGGCGGAGTCTAAGATCGCTCCACACCAGTCTCCATTCAGGTCCGACCTTAGACTCCGCCTCCTCCGGCAGAGCCAGCGCTGATTGGCCGAAGGCTGGCCAATGCATTCCTATGCGAATGCAGACTTAGCAGTGCTGAGTCAGTTTTGCTCAACTACACATCTGATGCACACTCGGCACTGCTACATCAGATGTAGCAATCTGATGTAGCAGAGCCGAGGGTGCACTAGAACCCCTGTGCAAACTCAGTTCACGCTAATAGAATGCATTGGCCAGCGCTGATTGGCCAATGCATTCTATTAGCCCGATGAAGTAGAGCTGAATGTGTGTGCTAAGCACACACATTCAGCACTGCTTCATCAAGCCAATACAATGCATTAGCCAGTGCTGATTGGCCAGAGTACGGAATTCGGCCAATCAGCGCTGGCTCTGCTGGAGGAGGCGGAGTCTAAGATCGCTCCACACCAGTCTCCATTCAGGTCCGACCTTAGACTCCGCCTCCTCCGGCAGAGCCAGCGCTGATTGGCCGAAGGCTGGCCAATGCATTCCTATGCGAATGCAGACTTAGCAGTGCTGAGTCAGTTTTGCTCAACTACACATCTGATGCACACTCGGCACTGCTACATCAGATGTAGCAATCTGATGTAGCAGAGCCGAGGGTGCACTAGAACCCCTGTGCAAACTCAGTTCACGCTAATAGAATGCATTGGCCAGCGCTGATTGGCCAATGCATTCTATTAGCCCGATGAAGTAGAGCTGAATGTGTGTGCTAAGCACACACATTCAGCACTGCTTCATCAAGCCAATACAATGCATTAGCCAGTGCTGATTGGCCAGAGTACGGAATTCGGCCAATCAGCGCTGGCCAATGCATTCTATTAGCCCGATGAAGTAGAGCTGAATGTGTGTGCTAAGCACACACATTCAGCACTGCTTCATCAAGCCAATACAATGCATTAGCCAGTGCTGATTGGCCAGAGTACGGAATTCGGCCAATCAGCGCTGGCTCTGCTGGAGGAGGCGGAGTCTAAGGTCGGACCTGAATGGAGACTGGTGTGGAGCGATCTTAGACTCCGCCTCCTCCAGCAGAGCCAGCGCTGATTGGCCGAATTCCGTACTCTGGCCAATCAGCACTGGCTAATGCATTGTATTGGCGTGATGAAGCAGTGCTGAATGTGTGTGCTTAGCACACACATTCAGCTCTACTTCATCGGGCTAATAGAATGCATTGGCCAGCGCTGATTGGCCGAATTCCGTACTCTGGCCAATCAGCGCTGGCCAATGCATTCTATTAGCTTGATGAAGCAGAGTGTGCACAAGGGTTCAAGCGCACCCTCGGCTCTGATGTAGCAGAGCCGAGGCTGCACAAGGGTTCAAGCGCACCCTCGGCTCTGATGTAGGAGAGCCGAGGGTGCACTTGAACCCTTGTGCAGCCTCGGCTCTGCTACATCAGAGCCGAGGGTGCGCTTGAACCCTTGTGCACACTCTGCTTCATCAAGCTAATAGAATGCATTGGCCAGCGCTGATTGGCCAATGTATTCTATTAGCCTGATGAAGTAGAGCTGAATGTGTGTGCTAAGCACACACATTCAGCTCTACTTCATCGGGCTAATAGAATGCATTGGCCAGCGCTGATTGGCCGAATTCCGTACTCTGGCCAATCAGCGCTGGCCAATGCATTCTATTAGCTTGATGAAGCAGAGTGTGCACAAGGGTTCAAGCGCACCCTCGGCTCTGATGTAGCAGAGCTGAGGGTGCACAAGGGTTCAAGTGCACCCTCGGCTCTCCTACATCAGAGCCGAGGGTGCGCTTGAACCCTTGTGCAGCCTCGGCTCTGCTACATCAGAGCCGAGGGTGCGCTTGAACCCTTGTGCACACTCTGCTTCATCAAGCTAATAGAATGCATTGGCCAGCGCTGATTGGCCAATGTATTCTATTAGCCTGATGAAGTAGAGCTGAATGTGTGTGCTAAGCACACACATTCAGCTCTACTTCATCGGGCTAATAGAATGCATTGGCCAGCGCTGATTGGCCGAATTCCGTACTCTGGCCAATCAGTGCTGGCCAATGCATTCTATTAGCTTGATGAAGCAGAGTGTGCACAAGGGTTCAAGCGCACCCTCGGCTCTGATGTAGCAGAGCCGAGGCTGCACAAGGGTTCAAGCGCACCCTCGGCTCTGATGTAGGAGAGCCGAGGGTGCACTTGAACCCTTGTGCACCCTCAGCTCTGCTACATCAGAGCCGAGGGTGCGCTTGAACCCTTGTGCACACTCTGCTTCATCAAGCTAATAGAATGCATTGGCCAGCGCTGATTGGCCAATGTATTCTATTAGCCTGATGAAGTAGAGCTGAATGTGTGTGCTAAGCACACACATTCAGCTCTACTTCATCGGGCTAATAGAATGCATTGGCCAGCGCTGATTGGCCAGAGTACGGAACTCGACCAATCAGCGCTGGCTCTGCTGGAGGAGGCGGAGTCTAAGATCGCTCCACACCAGTCTCCATTCAGGTCCGACCTTAGACTCCGCCTCCTCCAGCAGAGCCAGCGCTGATTGGCCGAATTCCGTACTCTGGCCAATCAGCACTGGCTAATGCATTGTATTGGCGTGATGAAGCAGTGCTGAATGTGTGTGCTTAGCACACACATTCAGCTCTACTTCATCGGGCTAATAGAATGCATTGGCCAATCAGCGCTGGCCAATGCATTCTATTAGCGTGAACTGAGTTTGCACAGGGGTTCTAGTGCACCCTCGGCTCTGCTACATCAGATTGCTACATCTGATGTAGCAGTGCCGAGTGTGCATCAGATGTGTAGTTGAGCAAAACTGACTCAGCACTGCTAAGTCTCTGCATTCGCATAGGAATGCATTGGCCAGCCTTCGGCCAATCAGCGCTGGCTCTGCCGGAGGAGGCGGAGTCTAAGGTCGGACCTGAATGGAGACTGGTGTGGAGCGATCTTAGACTCCGCCTCCTCCAGCAGAGCCAGCGCTGATTGGTCGAGTTCCGTACTCTGGCCAATCAGCGCTGGCCAATGCATTCTATTAGCTTGATGAAGCAGAGTGTGCACAAGGGTTCAAGCGCACCCTCGGCTCTGATGTAGCAGAGCTGAGGGTGCACAAGGGTTCAAGTGCACCCTCGGCTCTCCTACATCAGAGCCGAGGGTGCGCTTGAACCCTTGTGCAGCCTCGGCTCTGCTACATCAGAGCCGAGGGTGCGCTTGAACCCTTGTGCACACTCTGCTTCATCAAGCTAATAGAATGCATTGGCCAGCGCTGATTGGCCAGAGTACGGAATTCGGCCAATCAGCGCTGGCCAATGCATCCCTATGGGAAAAAGTTTATCTCACAAAAATCACAATTACACACCCGATAGAGCCCCAAAAAGTTATTTTTAATAACATTCCCCCCTAAATAAAGGTTATCCCTAGCTATCCCTGCCTGTACAGCTATCCCTGTCTCATAGTCACAAAGTTCACATTCTCATATGACCCGGATTTGAAATCCACTATTCGTCTAAAATGGAGGTCACCTGATTTCGGCAGCCAATGACTTTTTCCAATTTTTTTCAATGCCCCCAGTGTCGTAGTTCCTGTCCCACCTCCCCTGCGCTGTTATTGGTGCAAAAAAGGCGCCAGGGAAGGTGGGAGGGGAATCGAATTTTGGCGCACTTTACCACGTGGTGTTCGATTCGAACATGGCGAACACCCTGATATCCGATCGAACATGTGTTCGATAGAACACTGTTCGCTCATCTCTAATAACGACGACTATCTTCATCAGGATGACATCGGCTCAATGGTTACCAGGCCCTGCTGGTCCTTAGTGATGGAAGCTCTTATTGGAGCCCAGGGAGTGACCGGGGAGTATGGTTCTCAGTACTTAGTACTCCACGGTCCATCTCTGCTCCTGATGCTCTGACGTAGTATGCACCAGCACCAGGAGGAGAGAAGGAAATGCTAAAAGCAGTGACTATTAAACACCATTTTCCCCACTAACTCCCTATGTGGAAGTAGGGGGCATTGTCCTATGACGGGTCTGAACTGCGGGTAATAGAGTGCCAATTATATTGTGCATGGTGGCACAACAGCAGGCACTATACCACAAGGGGGGCATTATACTGTGTGAAATCCACTAAGGGGGGAATTATACCCCAAGAGGGTATTTTACTGTGTGTGGGGTGTTTGCCCTCAACCAATGAACCCCCATCCTCTGGAAAATCCTGCTTATGCCCTGACCTCGACCATACTCATAAGACAGCATTGTTCTCTTACCATTCAAGTTACAAAAACACCACAACCATGTAAGGGTATATTCAAATCACATTCTGGACATAGAATAGAATAGAATTCAGAGTGCTTTCCTTGATATCAGTTTATATCCATTTTTAGTGGATTTGCCAAATGGATAGCTAAAACTTGATGTCAATGTAACCTAAGAAAAAAGATAAGTAGTGTTGACATTTCAGACATGTCAGTCACATCTTCTATAGGGGACAGAATAAGAATTATTAGCAAGGATAGGAATGGTAGCAGCATGCAAAAGGCTGTCCACATGTGCTAGCTCCGGAAACCTAAGACGAGTTGTTGTTGTCCAACGTACAAAGCTCCACACAATGTTTTGGCCTCAAGCTTGAAAAAGCCTCTTAAGGTACCAAAATGTTTCCTGGTGTTTTGTACATGGAACTATAAAAATGTGCGTTTTTCGCATATGTCATCACTTCTTTTTAGAGAATCAGAATCTTCATAGTTTTCATGTTCCTTACTAGAGATGAGCGAGTAGTATTCGATCGAGTAGGTATTCGATCGAATACTACGGTATTTGAAATACTCATACTCGATCGAATACTACTAGCTATTCGAAGTTAAGATTTGATGCAGAACCAGCGTTGATTGGCATAATGCTATACATGGCCAATCAACGCTGGTTCTTCTCTTACCTTTAGAAGTTTTCTCCCTGCGCAGCGTTCCCGCGTCCTCTTCCGGCTCTGAATTCACTCTGCTTAGGCATCGGGCCTGAGCAGAGCCGACTGCGCATGCCCGCGCATGCGCAGTCGGCTCTGCCTAGGCCCGATGCCTAGCAGAGTGAATTCAAGGCCGGAAGATGACGTGGGGACGCTGCACAGGGAGAAGAATCCAGCTTGACCCTCACTCATGGACTTGGAAGGAGAATTTGATCGAATGTTGTCTACCCCTGAAACGAGCATTTCCCCCCATAGACTATAATGGGTTCGAAACCCGTTGGAACAGTCGAACAGTGTACGGCTGTTCGAATCGGATTTTGAACCTCGAACATTTTAGTGTTTGCTCATCTCTATTCCTTACTAAACTAATGATTACAAAATAACATTGGATTCACACTAGCATTCGGGCTTCCATCCTCAGGATCTGCTTGGGGATCCAGGACTTTTCGCTCCGCCGATTTTAAGTGGAATGGGGGACGGAGCCTCATACTGAGACTCAAATGCTAGTGTGAATCTAGTATTAGGCTGATTTTACTGTAGTTTTTGGATTCAAAGGCAGGAGTGGGTACAGCAGGAAGAAGGTAGGAGTCCTAGTCATGGATGATGGCAGACGGGTAAAGAGGTAGTGGAAGGTGCTGGTGATCATAACTTAAAATAAAAAAGGTTTGGAAAAAACATGAAATTTTATTACTTGTTATGAGAAACCCTAATATTTTTTGTGAAAATTGTTTTAAAACATGAGACCCAGAATTTTTTCACAAAATTTTGAGAAATGAGAATTTTGTATAAACCTATCTTGAACACACCCAGTACTACAACCGTGTTAATCCAAAAACTATATGACAAAATTAGAGTATGCTGCTATATACAGTAATACAGTATCAACTGAAAACTTTTCTTTAAGTAGGAATTATAAGGAATCAAACTGAAAAAAAACCTTGTTTGTAACAATTTGGAGGCACGTACAGGTACAGTAAAGTACCCTACTGTCAGGATACGGAGTCGCCGCGGTCTCCTTGCTGTGCGGCATCTCCCTGGGAGACGTGTTAGGAGTTCTATTGGGTGTGCTTAGGTCATTAAGGGTTAATCTTTTCCTTACCTTCAGTCTCCATGCCGTTAGCCATCAGGTGTGTTCTCTGCTGCTATTTAAACCCCACCCAGGCATGGATCCTTGCCAGCCATTCACTTTGTGGTTCCTGGTCCCCCTGCTCAGTCTGATTCCCTGTCTGTTAATATTCGGTCTGTTTTCTTGGTTAATCTGCCCGGCTTGTATTTTTGACTATCCCTTGTCTTTTGATTTGGTACCTTTATTATATCTCCTGGCTCGACCTCTTGCTCGTCTGACCTCGCCTTCTCTTCTGTGTCTTGCTGGGACTTGTGGTCCTCCCTGGTTCCATGCTGTTTAGTCTTTTGTTTTGCATTGCATTTACACTGTGCTTTCTGTTTAGGTGTGACCCCGTGACTCCAGTCCCTAGGACTTTCAGGGCCTCCTCTCCCCTTATCCTAGCTGCCGGGTAGAAGTGTCAGGAGCCTTAGTAGGCGCACTTCAATTAGGAAGTGCATGGGTCTGCCTCATCTCAGATATTACAACATAGTTATAGCTGCAGGGCTTGCGACCCCTTTTGTCATTAGTTGCACAGTGTTGCTTTCCCATCTGTGTCACTTTGCACTGCCTGCCCCTGACTCCAATCCTTACATAATGGCTGGCCCTTACCCTAGGCAGGCCGCCCGGCGGTTTAGTATGGATGCCGAACACTCTGTAACTGACCGCCTGGACGAACTGTCAAGGCAGGTGCAGGGCATGGCTGGGTTAATTAACCAAGTCTCGCAGCGTCTGGAGGCTTTGCCTGATCCAGCATCAGCCGCTGCAGGTGCTTCTATTCAATCACCAGTTTTTCCCACATTGAATACCCGTCAGGATCCTAAAATGCTCTTGCCTGACCGTTTTGATGGTAAACCAGACAGATTCTGAACATTTCGGGAATCTTGCCGTTTATTTTTTCGTTTTAATTTCCTTTCTTCTGAAGCAGAGCAGGTGGCGCTGGTGGTGTCCCTTCTATGAGGGTCACCACAAGACTGGGCCTTGGCTCTACCTGCTGGAGCTCCTGAATGGAATTCATTAAATAAGTTTTTTCAAACGTTAGGTCAGATTTATGATGACCCTAATAGAGTTGCCTTGGCCGAGTCCCATCTGTTGTCTATTCAGCAGGGAGTTAGAACTGCCAAAGACTATTCTACGGAGTTTCATCAGTGGAGCTCTCAGTCAGGGTGGACAGACAGACCTTTGTTAACCCTTTTTAGACAAGGCTTATCAGATTCTGTAAAAGATGCTCTAGTAAGTCATCCAGTCCCTGAAAATCTAGGAGACTTTATGTCCTTGGCTATTTCTATTGATAGGAGGCTTAGGGAAAGGTGTAGAGAGAAATTAAGCAAACCTGGGTCCTCAGCTAAATCCTGTTCTGTCCTTTCGGAACCTATACCTCCTTTTGCTGTCCCTACCTCTAGTCCTATACCTAAAGAAGAACCAATGATATTGGGGTCCACAACCGCCTCCAGGAGAAAGTATCGCCTAGAAAATGCTCTGTGTCTGTATTGCGGCAAACCTGGACATATCCTGAGAAACTGTCCAACCAGACCTAAACCACCGCCGGGAAACGCTAATGCCTGAGTGATTTCCGGGAGGGTCACTCAGGCACACAGGTACCTCCTAATAATATTGAGAAATGTTTACTCCCTGCTATTCTTGTTAATGGTAATAAAACTTTTGCATGTCAGGCGATGGTGGATTCAGGTGCCGCCATGAACTTCATCCATGAAGTGGTGGCACAAGCCCTAGGAATTGAATTAATTCCCTTGCAATACCCATTTCAGGTATCTGGAGCAGATCTAACCCCTTTGTCTGAAGGGAAAATCTTAGCCCGTACTGCTGAGGTGCAGTTTTTTGTCGGCAGTTTACATGTTGAAAAAGTGTCATTTTTTGTTATGAAAAAACTGGCTGCAGACGTTATTCTTGGTTTACCCTGGTTGTGTGTACATAATCCAGTGTTTAATTGGGAAACTTCGGAGTTGGTTAGATGGGGAGATTCCTGTACTTCTCATATTAATACTGTTTGTACTATCAAAAATGATATCAAAATTCCGGAATTTATTACTGAGTTCAAAGACGTCTTTGACGAGCTCAATGCGGAGGCCTTGCCTCCACATCGACCTTATGACTGCGCAATTGATTTGGTTCCTGGAGCTAAACTACCCAAAGGTCGCATTTTTAACCTTTCAGCTCCTGAGCGCAAGTCCATGCACCAGTACATTAAAGAGAGCCTATCTAAAGGACATATCCGACCTTCAGTTTCTCCTGTGGGGGCGGGGTTTTTCTTCGTTGAAAAAAAAAGATGGTGGCCTCCGACCTTGTATTGACTACAGGGAGTTGAATAAGATTACGGTCAAAGACCAACATCCTCTGCCACTCATCCCGGATCTTTTTAACCAGGTGGTGGGGGCTCGATGGTTTTCTAAAATTGACCTCCGCGGAGCTTACAACTTGATTCGGATAAGAGACGGGGATGAGTGGAAAACCGCATTTAATACCCCTGAAGGTCATTTTGAATACCTAGTTATGCCTTTTGGTTTGAGCAATGCTCCGGCGGTATTTCAACGTTTTGTGAATGACATTTTTAGGGATCTGTTAGGTAGATATCTAGTAATTTATTTAGATGACATCCTCATATTCTCACCAAATTGGGAGTCACATCAGCAACATGTAAAAGAGGTTCTTCTTAGGCTACGTCAAAACCACCTCTGTGCTAAGTTATCCAAGTGTCAATTTGGAGTTCAGGAGATAGGTTTTTTGGGATACATCCGTACTCCTGGTACCATTGGTATGGATCCCAGAAAGGTATCTGCAGTACTTGAATGGGAGAAACCTACTACCTTAAAAGAAGTTCAGAGGTTTCTAGGTTTCGCCAACTATTACCAAAAATTTATCCGAAAATTTTCTTCTATTGTTAAACCTCTCACCGATTTGACCAAAAAGGGGGCGGATCCTGCCTCCTGGACACCAGAGACGGAGGTAGCGTTCGCCACCTTAAAACAACTCTTTACTTCTGCCCCAGTCCTGGTCCATCCTGATCCTGAATTGCCCTTTATTGTAGAGGTTGACGCTTCAGAAGTAGGTGTAGGAGCCGTCCTGTCCCAGGGCACTGAACCATTTACCAACCTCCAACCTATCGCCTACTTTTCCAGGAGGTTCTCCACTACCGAGGCCAATTATGATGTTGGCAATAGAGAGCTTCTGGCGATTAAGTGGGCCTTTGAAGAGTGGAGGCACTTCCTGGAGGGGGCCAGACATAAAATTACTGTACTGACTGACCACAAAAACTTATTATATTTAGACAAGGCGAAAAGATTAAATCCCCGTCAAGCCAGGTGGGCTCTATTTTTCACTAGGTTCCACTTTGTAATTACCTACCATTCCGGCTCAAAGAATACTAAAGCAGATGCCTTGTCTAGAAGTTTTGGTCTTAGTGGTAGTTCTGATGGGGAACCTTAAAATATACTTGCTCCTGGGGTGGTAGTGGCAGTTGTGACCTCGGATCTTGAAACCCGTATTCTCAACACTCAGGATGCTGCCCCTAGTGTGCTACCGCCAGGTAAATTGTTTGTCCCTAGTCACCTCCGCTTGGAGCTCTTAGAGGAGATCCACTCCTCTGTTCTGGCAGGTCATCCAGGCATTACTGGTACTGGGAATCTGTTATCACGTACGTATTGGTGGCCATCTTGGCAACGGGATGTTAAAAAGTTTGTTCATTCTTGCGAGACCTGTGCCAGATCTAAGGTGCCCCATCAACTTCCAGCGGGTCTTTTACATCCACTCCCGCTACCCAATAGACCCTGGTCACACATCTCCATGGATTTTATTACTGATCTCCCTTCCTCTAAAGGGAAATCGGTAATTTGGGTTGTAGTAGATCGTTTTTCTAAGATGTCCCACTTTGTTGCCTTGAAAAAATTGCCTTCAGCTAAATTGTTGGCCTGGTTGTTTATCCGTCACATTTTACGTCTGCATGGTATTCCTTCAAATGTGGTGTCAGACAGGGGCGTACAGTTTGTATCCAGGTTTTGGAAAGCCTTTTGTAACAGGTTGGGAGTCTCTCTTTCTCCTCAGCCTTCCACCCAGAGACTAATGGTCAAACAGAGAGATTGAATCAATCTTTGGAACAGTATTTGAGGTGCTTTGTGTCTGATTGCCAAGATAAATGGAGTGAATATTTGCCCATGGCTGAGTTTGCACTAAATAATCATGTCAACTCCTCGACTCAGTCGTCTCCTTTCCACATTAACTATGGTTTTCACCCCAGATTCTCCTCAGGAACAGGTAATGAATTTGCCTTTTCCTCAGTAGAGGACGTTGCTAAATCTCTCTGTACAGTATGGGCTGAAAGCCATCGCTGAGAAAAGCCCAGGCTAATCAAGTCAATTTCGCCAACAGAAAGCGCCGCCCTGGACCTGACTTTGTGGTGGGTGACAAGGTCTGGTTATCCACTAAAAATCTCCAACTTCGTGTTCCATCTTCTAAGTTTGCCCCGCGTTTTATTGGTCCATATCCCATTTCTGAAATAATCAACCCTGTGTCATTCAAATTATCACTTCCTAGGTCCCTCCATATTCACCCAGTTTTTCATAAGTCCCTACTCAAAAAGTATGTTCCGGCAATGGTCACTCGTTCCCCACCCGAACCAGTGATCGTTCAGGGGGAACTAGAGTATAAGGTGGAACGGGTCATTGATTCACGCAGAGTGCGGAATTCCCTTCAGTTCCTCATACATTGGAAGGGGTATGGACCGGAGGAGCGTGTTTGGGTGGCAGCCAGAGACCTTCACGCTCCTAGATTGGTGGAGAAGTTTTTCCGTTCTTGCCCTACTAAGCCAGGGGGTCCTCTTGAGGGTCCGGAGGCCCCTCCTCAAAGGGGGGGTACTGTCAGGATACGGAGTCGCCGCGGTCTCCTTGCTGCGCGGCGTCTCCCTGGGAGACGTGTTAGGAGTTCTATTGGGTGTGCTTAGGTCATTAAGGGTTAATCTTTTCCTTACCTTCAGTCTCCATGCCGTTAGCCATCAGGTGTGTTCTCTGCTGCTATTTAAACCCCACCCAGGCATGGATCCTTGCCAGCCTTTCACTTTGTGGTTCCTGGTCCCCCTGCTCAGTCTGATTCCCTGTCTGTTAATATTCGGTCTGTTTTCTTGGTTAATCTGCCCGGCTTGTATTTTTGACTATCCCTTGTCTTTTGATTTGGTACCTTTATTATATCTCCTGGCTCGACCTCTTGCTCGTCTGACCTCGCCTTCTCTTCTGTGTCTTGCTGGGACTTGTGGTCCTCCCTGGTTCCATGCTGTTTAGTCTTTTGTTTTGCACTGCAGTTACACTGTGCTTTCTGTTTAGGTGTGACCCCCGTGACTCCAGTCCCTAGGACTTTCAGGGCCTCCTCTCCCCTTATCCTAGCCGCCAGATAGAAGTGTCAGGAGCCTTAGTAGGCGCACTTCAATTAGGAAGTGCATGGGTCTGCCTCATCTCAGATATTACAGCATAGTTATAGCTGCAGGGCCTGCGACCCCTTTTGTCATTAGTTGCACAGTGTTGCTTTCCCATCTGTTTCACTTTGCACTGCCTGCCCCTGACTCCAATCCTTACACCTACGCAATTGAGCAAGCCATAATATGGCAGTATGCATCAGCTGGGTCTCGGAAAAGTATCATATTTTTTGCTTAATGCATTTTGATTTTATAGTCAGTGTTAAAAATGTAAATACTGCTAAAGGCAGCATCATGCACATGGCCAAGCAATTCAACACAACCTATATGGAGTCCCTATAGATCCCGGAGGTATTTTTCATGCGGTACAATGCTTATATGAGTGAGTAATACAGTGTCTGATGGAACATTGCTTCATTTCTCCATTCAGAATAGGGACTTTGGACCTAGTATCAACTTTAGTGAAACACTTGCAAATACTGTGTCAAAATAACGATGTGTTAACCCCAATCTTCAACATAAAGAGTGACAAATAGGCAAAATTCCAGATATAAGGAGAGGGATAGTAGCAAGAGGATTGGGATTGTCTGGTATAGGATTTGCTTTGTGCAGAACAGAGTTGGCTGCAGGGCTGGTGTTGTCAGGTGTTGCTTGGAGTCAGGATTGCTGCTCAGTATTCTGTCTGGGAACTACAGCCTACATAAGGTCCCAGGATAACTGGCTGAATGCACCTATAAAGGGCACTAGGGGTGAAGTAGTGTAATGGGCTCCTAAAGCCGCTTTCCCATCTCTCTTTCTCTCAGCAGTTTGCCTGCTCTCTCTTCTTCCCACTTCCTGTATTTATCAACAAGCTGGTGGGTGGCTTTGACTGTTTGATGGACAAGACAATATGAAGTACTTCGATAAATATAGACATTGCCTTTACCATGAAAGACTAATATAAATGCAAGTCAAATAATATGTGCAGTAAAAACTTACATGCTGCCATGGGCTTGTACTAAGATGAACACTTATTTATCTCGGAGTTTACATAAAGAGATAAAGGGCACTGAGCTCTCCATTGTCTGTGCCCTTATCAGCAAAATGCAATTAGCTGACCTAATTGCCTGGGACCTAAGATCAGAAGATGACAGTTCTGAAAGAAAGTGTGATCAAGAGAACTCATCCTACTCCCTTCTAGACAGCAGTGAGTCACATCACTGTCCTGAGTTTAGATACCAGGCCATGGACCTAGGCAACATTATGTAAACAATAGGGTGGAATGAGTATTTCATAGCAAGTAAACAAAGAGTCATTTCTAAAACAATGTATATAGCAAAAAGAGCAGGTACTAAATATAAGTCTTTCTGTGAGGTTCTGTGCTGAAGGTTTTGGTCGCAGTACTTTCTATATAGTATTAGTTGCAAGAGGTCACCACAAGGTTAATGTTTAGGCTGAGCTGTGCCCAGCTTCTGATGTACTCTGCTACATGGCTTACTCATGGTGGAGCCATTGGAGGTCTTCAGGCGCTGTTAGGTAGTGGATTGGCATGGCCAAGTCCATCATGAGAGGTACTGTATGACTACTACAATTTCTTTTTCCACAAAAATTGTAGTGGTTTTGTGTTCAATTAATGGAGGTTTAACATGTACAGTACATTCCTACATGCAAAAGGAAGAAGATACTCTTTATGGGCATAGTATACATCGGGAATAGATGTCAGTGTTTCAATATCTACAAGTTAAAATATTGCAATTGATGACCTCTCAGAATTGATCATCCAAATGGACAAACTTTAGCATCATAGCAACACGATTGTCCCCTCTATTTATTTCATTAAATGTAATTGTGTTGGTAGCAGCGTTGTTATTAAAGGCTTCCTTGTTGCTCCTTCAATTAATGTAATTGATGTTAGGGATGGGCTGTGTCCTTGCTCTTCTGTGATACAATTAGCTCTCATTAGTTGTCATTACGTCTAGGCCTGTGTGATTGCGCTCGCATTCACCAAAGTAAATGATATCAAGATGTATAATGCAATCAAGTTGCAAGCAGACAGATATTACTTGGTTGTCGGAATAATGCTATTGTAATAATGGAGGAAAGTAATGACTCCTGTTTATTTGAGCTGTTTAAGGATAGAACTCCACTCTCATTCATATAGTAATAACATGATGACATGATTTACCTACTACAAGGAGGCTTTTAGATTAGATTAAAAATAAGACAAACCTAGAATCTATTGTGCCTTGGCAATATGAGGAGTAGGTCAGGCCTTATAGTAGTGGTCTCCAACTTGTGGATCTCCAGCTGTGGGAAGACGATGACTACCAGCATGCCCATAGTCAGTAGAGGCATGCTGGGAGCTGTAGTTTACAACATGTAGAAATCCACAACTTTGAGACTTCTGCCTCATGGCATGGTGCCTTTATATATGTATTAATGGAATACTAAAATGTGCAACCTGTATATCACGTATTGTATCACCACTGAAGACCATCCACTGGCTCCAATGCATGAATCTCGCTTGTGTACTTGGTGCTATACCTATGGAAATAAAGGTACACAAGGCGCATTTATGTATAATTGGTTTTTATAGAAGTTTTATAACAGAAGAATGAAACACAAATAGGTAAAGTATCGAATAGGGCACGCAGGCCCCAAGTAGCATGAAAGGGCAAAGGGAATGCCCTCACCAACATCGTACAACACAATATGATCATCGCCAAGGCGAACAAGATGAAAGGACAGAAGCGGGCCAACGAGCCCATCAATATAAATGGCAATACAAGGGGAAAGGGAAGGGTGACAACAAACAAGTAAAAACAGAGAGGACAGACAAGACAACAAGACTAGGACACAAACAGATGGGAAAAACCATGCAGGGGGGAGAGGGAAAAGAAAAGGGGAGGGAATCAAAAGAAAGGAAGAGAAGCAGCCAGATTCCGATCAGGAAAAGGAAGAGGAAAAATCAGAAGACTCCTGAAAAATCACCCAGGGCCTCCAGAGCCGTTCAAACCGAGAGGGGTCAGGAGAATCCTCTGCAACCAGAGCTTCCATTCTCAGTATAAGGAGAAGTTCCTGCAGGAACTCAAGCAACTAGGACGGCATAGAGCTGCACTAACGTCTTGGCTCTGGCGGCCGTAAGGAAATGCCCCAGAAGGCCCTTTTAGATCTTGGAAATCTTACCGGGAATGACTGACAGCAAGGCCAACAAGGTGCATTTATATTCCCTAGTTTATTGAATGGACTGTGTTAGTTAGGAAACTGACTGTGTTATGTGGGCACCTTATAGCGCTATCAGTTGTACAATGTATCATAATATTTGGGTAATATTTGGCACACCGTAGGGAGTGGACATCAATAAAAGATACTGCACAGGATTCAATACAAACTAAAGCCTCATTCTCACATCTGTGGATGTGTGAAGGCTATGCTTTGATGTCATGCATCTGTGAAAAAAAGGACAGACACTTACATGGTTCCATTCCATCTTGTGAACCAACGATCTAAAAAAAATGCTGACGGCTTGACACATTGAATGGGTATGTGTCACATCCATGAAAAATGTATGTGAAATGAAGACGTGTGAATAGGTCCTAATGCTAACCATACACGTTCCATTAACTTTGGCCAAACCCACTGATTGTTATGGGAATATCTCACCATCCAATGTCTATGATGGTATCTTGACTTTCCCCTAACAGTGAGTCACAGGGAAACCTTTGTTATAGTCACATATACTATTCATTTATGAATTAGTGGTGGACTTCAAGGCTTGCCCTAAATGAAATAAAAGGGGAATTCTAGAATGGAAACAAAGTCCTCGACTGGTCCTCTGATCTTTGGCCCTCAGGATTGACAATTGCTCATTGCTCATTGATATTGAGCAGAAGGTATTCTATAAGTGATCTGACACAGGCCAATTGCAAAGAATGCACTGACAACTTGATTAAACATGTTTTTCCCACAAAACAAGTTATCCCATATTCAATGAACCTATTGCTCAAACCCCCATTGATCTGGAGAACGGGAGACGGTGTGAGCACTGCTATATTCATTTCAATGACAGTACTGGAGATAGCCTTCATTCTCCTGATCAGTGGGGTCTGAATGGTTAGACCCCTACTGCAAGTTGTACCCTTTCCAATGTATAGAGGATATTTTGGTTCATAGGAAAACCCCTTTAAAAGCCATTAGCGGCCATGCTGCACTGTACTTGGCTCTCTCAGTCAATCCTATAGACTTTGAATAGTACAACTGTGTGAAGGTTAGATTGCTGTTGGTCTCCTCACTAAGAAGAATCAAGGTGAAACCCCTACAGTAAGAAGAATCAGTTGACCCTGAACCCCATTTCCTATAAGCTGCACTCATAGCCTTCAGAGACTTATTGACCAACAGCTCTTAGACCAGGGCAAACACCACAATTTGGCCACACTGGAAACACCACAGCAAAAACCCTGGGTGTTTTACAGTACCTGCAAAGTGGATGTGATTCTGGTTAATCCCATCCACACATTGCAGAAAGATATCCGCAGCGGACATGCCGAGAGTTCAAAAAACGTTGCATTTCTGTAAATCATAGCATGTCATTTATATCTACAGAAATGCTGGTGTTTTCCATAAAGATATAATTGAGGCAGAAACTTTGCAGAGGAAAACTCAGTGGACTTTCTGTGAAAAGTGCTGTGGGAAAAACTGCAATGCATTGTTCTTCCTGCAGCACATTTTGGCCGTGGCTCACTACACGGGACCTTAGCCTAAAGGGGTTGGACACTTTTAGACCAATAATGAGAGACAAATGTTATTGTTGTACAATTTTCCAATATACTTTCTGTATCAATTCCTCACGGTTTTCTAGATCTCTGCTTGTTGTCATTCACTCTGTTTACGTCTAGTGGATAAAAATCAGTCCAATGGTCATATGATATAGAGTCCACGGTCATGTGATGAACACACGGGTGCACAGCTCATTACCAGGCAGATGTCTGATTACTGTGCTGTGACTATAACGAGCTGTGTACTCATCACATGACCATGGACTGTATATCACATGACCATGGACTGCATATCACATGACCACAAACTGCTGGCCCTACAGGGTATATTCTAGCACAATGATAGCATGACTAGATGAATGATAGGAAAGGTCATTACTTGATGCTATACATGGTGAGTTCTCCTAAGAGGTTCCCTATAAGTCATGAAATAGTGCTCATAGCATGTGTACTTTTTATTTATGAATTTAGGACAGTCTAAAATGCCGGGAATATGGCAGTAGGTGCCAGGTGTGTGCCTTTTAATACGTTTTGTGCAATTTTTGTTCTACTTTTGCTACTGTGCTTCAATTGCTCCAAACTGGGCAATGGATTATAACTTTATCTTTTCACAGCTTGGCCTCGATACATATTTCTACAGTCTCCTGCAACCATCAAATATTGTTTTGTATTGAGCACCTAGACAATTGCAGTAGTTTCCATGTTGTGCACAGCTAAACATGTTTGCCATTGACTACCATCAATGGATTGGGTCACCAGGATACCAAAGGATCCTTCAGTGCGCCTGGGCTTTGACGCAATAATGGGCACCAAAGTCCAGTGAAAGACAATGCCATTTGGAGCTAACCTCAATATCCTGCCACTAGGGACAATTCCAAAACAACCTTTTGGACTTTATTGATGACTAACTTTTACTCGCAACTTCATCTGCGGTGATTTGAGAATTGGGCGGACACAGATGAAACTGTGAGAGTACTTTCAAAATGTGGCTGGGATAGCAAATGTGAAATTTTAGATTGTGTATTTAGTAATACAGACAATTTGTTGTTGTTTTCAGAGAGAGTTTTTTTTAAATTTCAGCTGGTATATGGTAAAATTGAAATGTACATACTGTATTCGGAGCAAGGTATTTTAAGTTAATATACTTCTATGGTAACTAATATGTATATATATCAGCCCCGGGGGGGTGTTTTTATAGTTGGTAGGAACCTGCAATCATTTGATTGCAAGTGCCCGTAGATGGCAATCCAAGTGTATTGCCGTCTATGGGAGATTGCAGCCATTAGCATCGGGCCTCCGCGTGTAGCGGAGAGCCGGTTGCTATGGTGACCGCTCTGCAACAAAGCGGTTGGTTGTACTTTTACATTCCCAGAGGATGTCGTGGAGGGCCGGGCCGCAGCATCGCTCCACTCCTGCCACTGCAGGAAGCCTGCGGTGGCAGGAAGGTTGCGATCGTGCTCCTCTACCCCTTGCCCCACCGTATACCCGGCGTATAAGATGACCCCCAAGTTTTCTGAAAAGTTTGGGGGGTGGGGGAAGTCGTGTTATACACCGGAACATGCAGTGAGGTTGTATGTGGTAGTGGCCGGAGGAGCAATTGAGGAACAGGGCACTGCAAGACCCTCGGCAGATAGCAGCTAATGTAATGTGCCGGCTGGCCGCCCGGCTGTGTTGTATGGCTGGGGCGGAGGACATAGGACAAAGAGCTGGGCAGCTTATATATGGAGCAGCGGTCCATAGAAGAATGTGTGCTGCGAACTTACCGCTGAGCGTGGAGATCGGGGAAACCGGAGGAGGATCGTGGAAAAAGCAAGCTAGTTAGGGTAAATTCGAGGGTCGGGGATGACTGTGGAATGCCAGCGTGCGGCCCAGGCTTTCTGTGCGCTGTAGTGACGTGTACGCAGGAAGTGTGCGTGCGGCCTCCTCAGTGCAGTGTAGTTCGTCTCACTGCCCAAGCAGTGTCGCGCTGATGTTCAGCAAACATGGTGGTCCCGGAGCGTTGGCTTTGGTAGGCTGCTGAGGTATGTTAACGTAACGTGACTGTGTAAGGTCAGCAAATACATGTAAATGTCATTGAGTGGGGTTAGGGCTACCCTTGAGGCAACAATAAGGAGTGTGTGCAGGTAGTTTGTGGCTGGAAATGCGAGGAAGTGTGTGTGATTCTACAGCTGGGGTTGGTAGTCCTGCTTTTGTGACTCTCCTGGCAAGAAAGCATGTTGTTTAGCGGCCCCAAAAGTAGCCTATGTTTCAATCCCAAGCGAAAACTATGTTTGTGGAAAATTTCATCCAAACACACAAACTTTCACATTTATAATATTAGTAGGATATACTCTATATGTGTGCAATGACAAGCAGATGTGCTCACGTTTCAACCAGATGGGGGGGAAACAGCATATACTGCATGGTATTAGTATTAGGCCTGGTTCACAATGGTTTTTTTGGTCCGGAATTTGAGGCGGAGGCTGCCTCAGATTCCGGACCAAAAAAAACGTAGCTGCGACTGGATGCCAGTGCAGTGCACCAGCATCCAGTCGCATCACTCTGCTCTGGAGTAGGCCCAAATGAATGAGCCTAGTCGGGAGGGAGTGTCTT
Organism: Leptodactylus fuscus; assembly: GCF_031893055.1. Taxonomy (NCBI): domain Eukaryota; kingdom Metazoa; phylum Chordata; class Amphibia; order Anura; family Leptodactylidae; genus Leptodactylus; species Leptodactylus fuscus. The sequence goes on along the minus strand of NC_134271.1, from coordinate 117,141,471 downwards.
AAGTCGGATGTCAGGAGGCGAATCCGCCTGAAGAATGAGCATGTTGCTTTTTTTTTTCCCAATACCCCATGTGAACTCAGCCTTAGGCTACGCTTTTCAATACAATTGATATAAATTATAGCGACATGTACTTTTCAGATAGGTGCTATATGGGCATTTATTGGCACGCTTGGCTTATGAAATACTTTGTACATTTTAGATGTATACAACAGAACACACCTTAGGGAGCCCAAACAATGTAACCTTAGCCCAACATGAAGCAGGCAACGTCAGTCTACAACATACCAAAAACTTTTCACTTTGCGCATATCGCTCAACTCCAAACTGATAAAGTGACAAACAATGCCCCATATCGGCTTCTCCTCCTGCAGAATAACATGACAACACAGAAAAAGAGAAAAATATTTAAGTGCCACTAAATTGCAGGTGAAAAAAGGTTAACATCTTAAGAACAGAACCGTATTCAATCCGCCAGGGCCAATTTAAAACAGATTTAAGAATTTCCAAAAATGCTCTCATAAAGGGGTGAACAGCAGGCAGTACAGTGGGAGAAACAGAAAGGCACCAAGGAAAAGCTGTCAGTAATGACACGAGCACTATGCGCAGCCCATTAACTCCTCCGTGGGAAACATTTGCTCAATTTGTGAGTACGCCCACACCTCACTAGCTCCCTGTATGCGCCGATATTTCTCACTTCTACCACTGTTATTACTGCTGTATGACGGGTTTAACTCAAACCTCTGAATAATGCGCTAAGTTATTCTCAGCCGCACCCTGGAAGATAATGATAAGTAACAGCGTTATCCATCCTACTTTTAATGTTCGGGGGAAAAAAAAACATGAATGTGTCAGAAAATTATTCTTTTTATTTTTTATCTTCACTGCTGTGCAATTTGAGAAGAAAAAAAGGAGTTATAAAAATAATGTCAATATGTATTGGAGTGGAAATCGAGTGTTTTCTCATATATAGACGGAACATAAAGGAAAAAAGTACAGATCACTAAGGCCTCATATAAACTATTGCGGCTTTCTAAGTCTGGATTCACACGGCCATATTATATGGACTATATATACCATAAAAGCCATCCACATCCTTATAATGCTATGATACTAAAATACTAAAGTCACGGACAAGTCATATGAATGAAACTTGTTATCACATGACTTGTCGCAGTCTAGTCCTAACTGTGCTGAGGATTAAGACCGGTTACAGACAACCGTGTTGCAACTGCCAGAAAGGTGGCACATGGGGGACATGGAGATGTACCCTGTTTCCCACCGTGCGCAGGATGTGATTCCGCAACTCCTTTCATTAAATGAATAGGAGCCACGGAAGCAAGGGCCACAATATAGGACAGGAATAGGACTGTCAGCCCACACACAAGAATGGATCAGTGGGCTATCCATGAAATACACAGATAGCACAATGACCTCGGTCATGGTTGTCTGCAAGGGGCCTATTCTGGCTTGGCTGATAAAATCCACCGCACCAGGTTGTGCAAAATTTATGTGGAGGCGCAGGGCTTATAAATCAGGTGCATTCTCTGCCAAACCATGTACCTGCACTGAAATCTACACCAGCTGGGACCTAGCATAGATTTCAGGAATCATAAATGATCATAAATCTATCAAGGCCAGTGCCTGCCCACACCATTCCTCTCGCCATACCTGCCTCCAGAAAAGTGGCAGCACAAAACAGAAAGTTGGAAGTTTTTGCACAAAAAATGAAATCTGTACAATAAATTAGCGACTTTTCCATGCCTTGTACACAAGAAAACTGTCATATAAGGCATGAAATAAAACCACCATCTAGCTCTTCTACCAATGCATGTCCAAATTCAATGGAGCATAACAAGGATCATTTTTAATTCAATGGGTCATAAAAAGCAGTATTATAAAATCAATGGGGCACATCAGGGGACAATTTAAAGTGCCACTTTTTTAGGCTTTAAAGGGGTATTCCCATAACTCTTGTTCTGCAGCCTTGCAGGGTCTGTGCTCTCTTCACTTCCTGGATTTCTCGGCACATTGGTGGGCGGGGTTTCACTTGCTCTGCTATGTTTTCAGTTAGTAATGAGGGGTTGGTTTTAAATGCATTACCACAGTATGAAGCTGATGTGGAAACTGATGTAGCAGAGCTGGATTTGCGTCAGCTTTCATTGCATACAGAGGTAACGGACTCCTTATCTCACCCTTATCAGCCAAATTCAATTAAACGGGTCGATAAGTGGAAAAGCTGAAGATAGACAGCACAGTAATCCCAGAGCTCTCACCTCCCACTCCCCTATCTGAGGATCTCCGTTGCATGTTAGCCCCTCTCTCCCCCCTGAGAGCAGGCAGCTATGTCACTTGGGAAATGAGCAGATAAGCCCAATGGCCATAAAAACGCAGTGTCAACAATGAAGTGAATAAATTAAGATAGCAGCCAAACAAAGCAGTTTTGATAAAGCAATGTATTTAGGAAAAGTCTTAAAGCCACATAAACTGGCAGTATAGATAGGATGCTTTTCATGGGACAACCCCTTTAAGGAAACATTCATGGCATTATTTATTCAGGGACATTGTTATTGTCTCTTGCTGGTGGGACCTCCAAAATTTAACTGTAAATTGCAAAATAACAAAGCAACAACTGTTCAATTTCCCTGCAGCACCCCCGCAGGAGAAATAAGGTATTGCACAGCTGGTTTATATCAGTGGGCTGGCTGCCCCTTAATGCCAGTTAAGCTCTTAGTACAGAATTGTCTGAACACTGTATAAGCAATGCCGCCCCTGCTACCTCTTGTGTCACCCCCTCTACCTCATAGATTGTAAGCTCTCTTGAGCAGGGCCCTCAGTCCCATTGTGTGAAATTAAGTTCTTTGTTATGTATCAGTCTGTATCTGAACCCTACAAATTGTACAGTGCTGCGGAATATGTTGGCGCTATATAAATAAAATGTATTATTATCATTATTATTATTAGTAGCTGTTCTGGCTAGTAGCCAGTAGACTACCTAAACCTTCAAGTGGCAGACAGAGTGGAAGAGTCCTTCTATGCTCCTGTACCTACCAGGTTGCCTCCATTGCATTGATCCTATTAATTAAAGGGAATCTGTAAGCAGTTTTGACCCTGTAAAACTGGTGACGGGATTAGGTAGGAGCCCTGGAGAATTGTTTGAACACTCAGTGTCTGTTGTTACTAACAGGGCTAATTTTTAATCCAGGGCTGCAGGTCCTGTAAGTGTTCTGAGGGGGTCTTTTGCCCTAAAGTACTCCCTGATCTCTGCACTGAGCTGCTCCACTGTCTCTGTCCGCTGCTCGCAGCTCCTGGTTAGATACTACAGCCTTCACCCAGAGTAGAGAGGAAGGGGCTATGGAGTATCTCAATGCAGGTCTAAGGACCACCCTCAGTGCACTTGCCGGACCTGTAGTTTCTGATGGAAAGTTTGTTTCTCATAGTACTAACAACATACACCAATGTATACATGTACCAAGACTGCTGACAGTTTCCAATAAAATAGGGGCAGCGCAATGAGGCTGCATTATAGATAGGTACAGGTGATGCATGTCCTGTCGCCTGCTTATAGGTATATACATTAATGTGCAGTATTATGTAGGGTTATCCAGCCTGGATTATCACAGGAATGGCACAAATTCTGATATAAGATTTTGCAAAGAATAGAACATATAACATTGTATTTATAGCTAGCGGGACACTTTATGTTATATTAACTGACCAGAACAGAACACATCAGATTATAGATAGTTTACTCAATAAGTTATTTCACGAGAAGAAATGTTTCATTCCTACAAACAGCCATTCCCCGGTTTAGAAAAGAGAACATTATAGTCCATACAATGCCCAGAAAAGAATTAATAATTCCTTGTAAATTCCCGATCCACAATGGTAGCGAATTAGCATATCACCTATGTCACTGGTGGTATCATGTCAGTACAAGAAAAAGCCCAGCGATGGAGACCACGGGATCAGTTGAGGTGCTGGGAAATGGGAGGAAAGAGGCATTGTCCACTTTTGACCTCTGTGTATAGATGATCTTTGTCTATGTGAGTTCATGTCTGTGAATAGGCCAGAGCTTACACTCAATTAACAAGAGCAATTCCCAGCTAAGCTGCAGGCCACCCACAGTTTTCCGGTGTCTGACAATCGCAAACCTCACTGGTGGCCCATTCACCCAGGCATGTTGGCTACTTAGGCATCCTTATGTCTGATAATCTGAACAGGGTTTTTTTGGGCCATTCACAAAAATAATTTAATATTGTTCATTCGACTTTTGTGCTTTCCGTAATTTCTGTAGAATTTAGTCGTTCTATTTGTATATGTCTTATCATTTTTAATATGAGGGCAGCATACGGTATTAAATCCATCACATGCTGGTGGTGGGAATGAAATGACGGGGTAACTTTATTTATTGGAGCACATTTGATGGGTCTGTCGCCTGAATATATTCTAAGAATAACATTATGGGTAATATTATTAAAATACCTTGTCATTTATTCATGGAGTTCAAGCATCTCAAGTAACTCTGCAAGAAGAGAGCTGCATAGTTCTTGGAAAATAATAAGATCATATAGCTACAGAAGAAGGGAGAAGTACGATGGTTTACTAACTCCCTGCCTTCCCAGTTGTTGTATACAGAGCATTCAATGGGGAAAATGTATTGTGGTGGCTACACCAGATTTCTTAGGCCTGTGTTCGGTATTGGGGACCCCACGAACAGAATACCGAACGCATTGACAAGTGGTGAGCAATGAAAGCACAGGGACCCCATGTTCCATACAGATACCGTGCACAAAACACACGGACCCCATTATAGTCTATGAGGTCCGTGTGCTTTCAGAAGTTCACCTCTTGTCAATGCGTTCGGTATTCCGAGTTGCCACATTTCATGTTCTGCCATATTCCCAAATGAGCTCTGAGGATACAACTGAACTGATGCTACTGTAATCCATCTTTTTCCTAGCCTGGCAGTCATGTGATCCTCCAGGTATCGGGAATTACAAGACCCAGATCAGGTCTGTAGTGTATACTCAAAGGTTGTATTTCTCCGGTACACGGGGCTAATGTATCTGTCTGTATAATTCACCCAGGAAATCATTTAAAGGGAGTCTGTCACCAGGGAGATGAATATTAAACTATAAATACAGATAAGTCATATATATATATATATATATATATATATTTCAGAATATGCAAATTAGCAATCTGGAGCACCGAGGGCAGCCCCTGCTCCAAAGTGCTACACCCCACACTACCCAGGAGCGCCCTCCTTCCTCCTACCCTTCTTTGAGTGACAGGGCCAGGGAACTAAGCTGAAATTTCACCTGGCCCTGTTACTAAAAGAAGTAAGGTGTGAATGGGGAGCATATTACAGTGGGTGTAGTTTGAAGCCACCCTCGGTGCTCCAGATTATTCATTTGCATATTCAGAAATAAATCTTGACAATCAGGGCATACATTTTTATGGGGGAAAAAAGCATTACAGTCAAGTGAATCTGATCTATCTAAGGTTGTTTGTAGAGGACCATGGCCGAACAGCCACCCGTGAATTAAAGCCACAGGCGGGGCACAGGGGACACACCGATGTCACTCGTGTACCGGCTGTGCTTCCGCTGCCCTTTTAAATTAAATGAATAGGAGTCACAGAAACAGGACCACAAATAGGGCAGGAATAGGACCTGTTCTATATTTTGCGGCCCGGACTGTCAGCCCACACACGGTGTAAAGGCTAAGACTCCACGTTACAGACACGCAACTCTCTTTAAAAACAATGCAGTATTAAAATTACCCCAAAAGGTCTATTATGACCTTATAGTGAGCACTAAAAAATCCCTCAATACTATGTCTACATCACAAGTTTTAGCCCAGGACCCAGTGATACATGAATGAAAATTACTGTAACAGAGAGGAAAAACTATTTAAACAATATATTAGAAGCCCTTATGCACATTAGAAAACTTTGTATTTAATTGAATGGGACCACATTATGGCTGTCTGACTTAGCCTTTACACTGTGCAGGTATGAAGCAGCTGTACTGTGTAAGGTATAGCTTGGGCTGCAGCCATTTTTTTTTATTGAAGACTTTAAGGAACATTGCTTAATTTTCATTAATAAACTAATGAATTAACTTACAAAAAGTGGTTGTGAAGGTATTTAGCACCTTAATGCTTATTGCTGCATCTACAGTATTTAAAGAAAGAAGAAGGGATCCCCCTGCTCCTCTATTGGAACCCCCACACTGTGATTGTACAAAGACCTCCAGGCCTTGTCTGAATGCCTATTAGAGACACTGGATAATACATTCCTGTAAGTTTTTGTATTGCGTCATTACATCAGCATTATATTGGCGACCAAATGATCACGTTGTGGGACTTTAAAAAATAAATAAATAAATATATATATATATATATATATATATATATATATATGAAATAAAGTTTTGTTTGTTTTCTTTAAAAAAAACCCAAAAACCTGCAAATGACAAAAAAATCATGGTTCCCATAAAAAGTGGTATTATTTTGTATATGTATTTGAAAAAAAATACACATATCTTAACACTACAAACATAAAACGTCTGGAGGGAACACGGTGAGTAAAACATCTAGCTCCCCCCCCCAAAAAAAAAAAATTGAGCGGTACTCCAATGTACTCTGAAATGTTTCCTATGAAAACTACACCTTGTCCTACAAAAACATAAGCCACTTTATAGGTATATGGACTGAAGAATAGAGACATTAAGTTCTCTAAAAACACAGACAGAAAAAAAAATGAAATCTTTACGGCTACAGAATTTCCACAGTGTGGGGTTTTTTTGTGTGCAAAAGTCATAAACCATAAAAAAATCTTCATATTTGCTGTTGCTATAATTGTACCAACTTGTAGAATAAAAGTAAATTGCTATTTATTCCACGCAGTGAATGGAACAAAATAGGCAAGTTGAATCTTTTTTGTTCGCGAAAGCGAGGTATAGATGCAAAAAAAAAAAAAAAAACAGATGCAAAAAACGGATACAAAATGGATGGGCTTCTGTTTACATAGACATCAATTTTTTTTTTTTTTAAAAAAGGATTCATTTCTATCTGTTTTTTGGACCGATACAGTATGGTATACTATGTTTATGTTACCTTAAAAAAAAAAAAAAAAAAAAAAACAGACAGAAACAAATCAAATTTTTTTTTGTATAACATTGATGTCTACTTATGTAGATGACCATCCGTTTACAACTTTTTTTTCATCCATTGTACTAGATGTGCTAGACAGATGTAAGGCCTGGTTCACATCTGCGTTCGGTATTTTGTTTTGGGATCCCCTGTACGGAATACTGAACGCATTGACAAGCAGTGAGCAATGAAAGCACACGGACCCCATAGACTATAATGGAGTCCATGTGTTCTCCATGCACTGTCCGTGCACTGTTCATGATCTACTTTCCTCTTCGCATGACTCGTGTGGACACCGCGGGGAAAACACACGGACCCCATTATAGTCTATGGGGTCTGTGTGCTTTCATTGCTCACCGCTTGTCAATGCGTTCAGTATTCCATTCAGGGGGTCCCCAAGCGGACTCCCTGAAAAAACATGATCTGAATGGAGCTTAATCTTGATGTCTATCTATGTTAATGGCTGACATCCATTTGCATCCGTATTTTGCATCTGTTAGATGGATCTGATAAATGGATGTAATGAACATGATCTAAATGGAGCCTGAAGCTATATTCAGATCACATTTTTTTTACATCCAATTAAAAAAAACGGACGCAAACGGATGGTCATCTATTTGTGCTTATATATCAGACAATCTGAGGAGCAGGGGGCGGAGGGAGCAACAGCCGTAAGCTATAATGAGGCTGGGGGCGTGTCTCAGACTACCTCAGACTCCCTCCAAGCATTGTATCGAAGCTGGAGTCACATCTACAGCTACAAAGCAGTAAGCAGCAAGATCTGAGGGGAATAAATAGCAGGTTATCGTCCCCTTTAAGTACTAACTTACATATTATTTCTATGTCCCTGACTGAACAGTCACTTTAACATGTTGTTCAGTCTTCCTGGCATTTTATTCATTTAGAACTACTTCTCACTCCCTTCTTCTCCCTAGCATTAGACTACGCATTGAGACTTGCCAACATTCATGTTATTTCTAAAGGTGAATTTCTTGTATGTTCTTGAAAGTGAGTAGTAACTGTGAAAATGGCTTGCAGGAAATCTTACAAGAGGCTATCCAGTCTGTATGGTTCCTCTCATGTTGTGGCTCCGAAAGGTCTAGGGAAATCTTGTTGCCATTGAAATTCTTGGAGGAACCACCAGTATGGCCACCTTATTGGCTGGTAACCAGGTTTTCTAATCCAGAAAGACAACTGAGGGACTTTTATTTACTTCTGATTTTGGTTTTGGGGTGATGTGTTTGTCTTCTCTCTTTGGCTACCTAGATGGGATCCAGCATGATGATAAGATCGGAGGGATTTAATAAGACTGTAATTTCCTAGATTATAGTTCATTCCATCACTGGCATAAGATGCGTCTTAAAGGGGTTGTCTGGGATAAACTGATCTAAACTAACCCCTCCTGCTTACCTTATAAATTAATTAGGTTACCAATAACACTGGAAAACATGCCGTGGATATCTTAAATGTCGTTAAGTGTTTCTTAAGCAGTTTTTTATGCTGATTTCAAATCTGAAAACCGTTTTGCTCTATCAGGTCAAATTGTTAAGATATGGTCGAATAAATGTTTTTATTTTGCTTAAGTAGGAATACAAGCTTCTGACAGTATACAAAATGATATAATGTATATATTCTCAATAAATAAAGATGTATATGATATATATATATATATATATATATATATATATATATATATATATATATAGGTCTGCTAATTACATTTTGCTGATAAGGGCTGAGACAGGGAGTCCTTTACCCCTGTATGTAAACACAGACCTAAAACTGAGTTTATTGCAAGCTGACTCTTGGTCCTGTAGCATGTAAATTTGGGATTCTCATCACCTATCAAATCCAGCTCTGCTACATCAGCTTCATATTGTGCATCTTCCAGTGATACTGTGCTAATTTATTTAGTAGTAGCTATTCTAATGAGAATGCAGACAGGATACACAAAGTACTGCTGCTTCATATGCAAATGGGACAGCAGAGATTGGAAGCAGCACTACATCAAGAAGAATTGGCCAATCAGAGACAGAATGCAGCCAGGAAATAAAAACCGTTCTTCATCCACTGTTGGTTGATCATGACCAGATTCTCATACCACCGCTCAGGAGGGCGGCATTTTTGCTGACCTAAGCCAGTCCAGGACAAGCTGTCCTGGACTGGCTTAGCGTCACCGTGTCTGCAGCCCGACACGGGAAGCGAGCGGTGTATTGGGGCGGCCCTGCTGGACGCAGCGCTGCTCCAGCGGCCGCCCCCTCACACTCAGGCAGAGAGCAGAAGGAGGAGAAGTGAGAGGGGGAGGGGATGAAAGTCACCTCTAAGTGGCCCAAGGCATCATGGTAGTTGTAGGAAAACAGAACAGGAAGCTACACCCAGTAAACAAATGCAGAAGATATCAGGAGCTCCCAGAGAAACCCTGAAATCACTCATAACACTGCTACAGGTATTTGGTTACACTTATTAACCTATTAATAACAGACCTTTCTTGAAAAATTATTTTTTTGCCAGGAAAAGCCCTTTAAGTAGCAAAAGGCTCCAACTGCTTAATAATTCTGGCCTATCATGCAAGGAGCCAAAATGCCAAAATATTAATCTATGCCCGTAGGTTCCAGATATAACTCATGCCAGTTTTCTGGCATAATTTATATTACTTTTCTGGGGCTGTCATGGCCTTTCTTTAACTCTGTCTATCCCCGTTCACTTTTCTATAAAGAGGCAGACAGGTCAGAAAACGAAGAAAGCAGCACATTTTTACCCTGTTCTTTTGGGCACAAACTGTCGTGGGCCAAAAATTTGCTGCTTTTGTGCCAGACAACCGTATGCTTATTTTAGTAAATTCCCCCAATGTGTTGGTTTTTACATTGTAATTGTAAATGTACCCCATGATCATGCTGGAGCTTAATGGAAATTACTGTAAAAGTGCAATTCTCTGGTAAACTAGTAATATCATTTCAGATTTGTAATGCGGAGTCTGAACTTTGCCCTGGGAGTCTGATTTGTTTAGCTGCGATCCGCAGGATAATTATAACTTTGATTCTCACACAAGAGAAAGAATTACAGAGAGCTAAGAATAGCTATGGCAATCATAACATCGTATAGACAGAACGGTCCGGAATACCCGATAGTTTTTGACCCTATGTCCAAATTCCATTCATTTAACAATATTACTATTAACCCTTATTACTCTGTTCTAAAAGTGTTATGTCACAGTTGAGCCCACATGTCATATGCAGCGGGTGCCAACTTTACTGTTAACCACTTGAAAGCCACAATCAATTGCTACAGAAATATTGCAGTACATTGGACGATCAAAAAATCACAGGTTCAAACTCCCTAGCAGAACTTACAATGTAAAAAAAATCTAAAACATTTTGACAATATAAAAAAAATATAGAATTTAGAATTAAAATTTTACACATTCCCCTTTGCCATTTTACATAGAAAAATGCAAATATGATAGACATAATTGGTATTTCTGTATTCAAAAAGTCCAAAGTATTATGTATAAATGTATTTATCCTGCACTGTGGACTTTGTAGCAGAAAAAAATGCAGTTTTTGGGTCACTTCTACCCTGCAAAAAATAAAAAATAACTAAGTTATCAAAAAGCCATATATAATCTATAATGATACCAATTAAAACTACAGCTTGCATTGCAAAAAATGAGAAATCTTAGGGTAAGTTCACATGGGATTTTTTGGACCGGAACCTGAGGCGGAGGTTCCAAAATACGGGTAGTTGCAGTGCATCGGCATCCAGTCGCACACTCCACTTTGGATTAGGCCCAAATGAATGGGCCTAGTCGGGAGGGAGTGTCTTCAGGCAGATGTCGCGAGGCGAATCTGCCTGAAAGAATGAGCATCTCTCTTTGTCTCCCACTGATTTCCAATGGAAGCTGTCTTTTTGGTCAGGAATTTAAGGCAGATACGGCCTCAAAATCCTGATCGAAAAACCCCGTGTGAACTTGCCCTTATATAGCTCTGTCAAGATAAATATAAAAAAGTTATGGGTATCAGAATATGGAGATGCAAATTTAAAGAAGTATAGGAGCCAAGGAATCTAGATGGATTCTAAAGAAGCTTTGTTCCCATTGGGCCTAAATAATAAAAAATTGGATATGCAATGTCCAATTTTTTTGTGACTTTTCTAACTTTTTTCGATTTTTTTTTTTTTTTTTTTTTTTTTTTTTTTTTTTTTTGAATAAGGAATCATTGGCTGCTTCATTGTAGGGCCAATTCTTATGAATAGTTTCTATGACATAGATAGAACTTGCTTGGACGCAATATATTGTGAAGGATAGTGCATTTCATAATCTATCAAGATAGGATGTACCCTTTTCTATTTTTTTCCCCTTCATTTGTAATGATGCTTACCCACTTGCCAAGGTGATGGCATTATGGGTTGCGGGCTTGCAGCAACGTCACTTCAGAGCCTTTGCTGTTGTTTTCAGGTTGCTTTGATGTGTAGACTGAGACAGAATATACAGAGTCATCTCATTCTAATCTAGAGGGTAAGGGATTTAATGGCTGCTCCATTGTTACTCTCTGGTCTCTAGGGATCATAGGGGCTGTACTCTGTCAGATCACAGAGATTGTAATTGTCTATTATATTTTTCTATTAATTGACTCCTATTGACTTGTTGCTATAAAGCATATATAACCTGCTGTACTGTCTATTCTGGCAACACAGGAAGGAAGTCAATATCTTAAATGTGGCTCCGCCCAGGGAAGTCTTTAAAAGTAAAAGACTAAATATCTCCAATATATGTAGTCATACGTGGGGCTTACATTGTACTCTATGATGTATCACATTCATCTTGCCTGCACTGGCACTGTGCCCACAAGAATAACATAAGGAGCATGGGTGACAAACATAACTGGGCTCCTACTAGAACCTCGGGGGTTGGAAATACCTTTGATCCCAGCAGTTTAACCCCTTGCATTTTGTAATCAATATCAGTTTCAGGTGGTGTAATATGTTGCAATACAGAAATCCTATGTGTGTGCATTTATCTTCTAGATTCTGCGCATGCGCAGTGAGAGTGCTTCATCGGTGCACTATGTATGTGCTAAGGGCAGCCAGTTTTTTTGATGCAAGTTTACCTAACTTCAATGTGCTTGGATTTAGAACAGGCTTGTGGTGACATATCCCATCCTCACACCAAAATGGGCATGTTTAGGGAGTGGACACTGCGAGGCAGATTTGCTAATGAAAATGTGCTGGATTTCTGTGCCATTTGTGACAAAAAACTACTGTATGTGCTGTGTACTTTTATGATTTGTTTTAGACACTTTTTGTGCCTTGTCGGACAAAGGGACATGAAATTAGGACGTCGCTAAACTGGTGTGGCTTAAGATGCCCTATTGTACGCCAAAATGTGCCGGATTGAGAAATCATCCAGAATTAGTCACTGTGATATTTGTGGAGCATTTTTAGACTGTCTAAGATTGCACTGCCTAACTATAAGACGGGAACAACTTTATGCTGGTAGTTAGCTTCAGTGTAGTGCGGGCATGTTTATTAGAACACCTTCAGCGACCAGGGCTGTCTTAACACATTGGTAGGCCCTATGCAAAGATTTCAGAAGTGGGCCCCCCATCACCCCCCACATGTGGGTCCCCACATAGTATAACACCACTTTGTGGCTCTCACACAGTATAATTGCTCCCTAGTGGCCCCATACATTATGCCCTTTACAATGTCCTCCTCTAGGTTGTCCCCCACAGATTCATGTCCGCCTCCAGGTTGCCCCCAAAAATTCATGTCCCTCAACACCCCTTGTTGCCCCTGCCGTGTCATGCCCCTATGAGGTTGCCCCCATTGTATCATGTCCCCCTACACTGACATATCCCACTCAGATTGCCCCCACAGTATTATGTCTTTACCCCAGGTTGCCTCCACAGTATCATTTCCCCCTAAACTGACATGCCTCCCTCAGGTTGCTCCCACAGTATCATATCCTCACCCCAGGTTGTCCCCACAGTTTCATGTTCCCCGCTCCAGGTTGCAATACACAGTTTTCCTTCCCAACTCCCAGGTTGCTTCCATAGTGTTATACCTCCCCTCGCTGGGTTGTGTCCCCCACTGTATATATAGCAACAGACGCGATGTAATTACAACACTTTATTGCGCCTCCTGCCCCCAGGACATCGGGAGCAAAGAAAGAAGCTGGATACTGAAGCAGGGAGCGGACAGCTTCCTAATTCATCACTACCTTCAACTCATCAGTGTCCAGAGAACGCTGATGAGTTGGGGTAGCTTAGACCCACTGCCCTGGACAGCGGGACCACAAATGTAGGACTTGTCCTACTGTTCAAAGCGCTACCATAGGGCCCGATGCAAGTGCACCATTGGCTCTATGGTCATAGCAGAGTCTGTCTCCAAATCAGCCTGCAAAAAAGGGTCCCATTCACTTCAATGGGAGCCGCTTGCTTTTCTTCATCTAACGGGAAAAAACCGGACATGCCCTATTCTTCCTGCAGATTCTATGGCTGAGTCAGCCGCGGCGCGGAACTCGCTCCCATTCCCTAATCAGGAGCGGGATGCCACACCGAGATGCTGATGCCGTGCCTTGTGAACATACCCTATGGTAGCAGTGACTCTTTAGAGGCATAATGGTCCAGACAGATTCCTTTATTAATATTAATGCATAGTATAGAGCAATGTATTTGTAGGAGATGCTTCATCTGGACAGGGTATATGGCCAATATAAAGACGGGATCCACTGGTTGGGACCTTCCATCTATGAGGTAGAGAGAAAAATCAATAATTATGAGTTGCTCTTGGCTCTGTTGTACTTGAGCCATCCATATATTACATGGCCGACCACACCATAGAATATTTTATCTATGGTTATTTGTCAGGGGTGTTGGGAATTAGATTTCTGGTGATCAGTTCATTGTCAATAAGAATTCCATACTAAATGGTGTTAATAATGAGACAGTTGCTAAAAATATGCCGGGTATCTTGCGTAAATTTATAGTAATTCTCCCCCGTATGTTTTGTATTGCGTATTGTACAGGCACAACTAAAACTAATTCTGTCCCTTTAATGACATCCTCTATACATCAGGACCCATGCTGTAAAATCCTGTAAAATGTAAGATCCTGGATTTATCAATTTAATATAATGGATTACAAAAGATGAATATATTATTTCCTGAGATGAAACCTATTAACCCCTATATGTCCATTATCTGTTATATAATATGTAATACAGAGTGCTCCACCTGTAGACGTCACAGGATGTCATATCACAGAATTTATTGTTGCGTTACCTCCAATTTTCCATAAATGTTAATTAAGCAAACGGCATAGGTACGGTTTTAGTGGAGAAAATGGACCCTTTTTATTAATATAGCCGCCACTAGATGGCAGAACTACACAATGGTACTCTCTAGGACTGACTATATGAATAGCAGTTGACTTCTTGGGCCATATTCACAAAAGTGTCATTGTCTGCTTTTAACAGCCACTCATTTGAATGGTTGTCAAGCATTGCTAATGACTAATGACTATCACACTTCAGCGGCTGTACACTTTCAATGTAGGCGATAAGATACAATAAGCAATTTTTCAGCTTCTACCAAAAGGGTTAATAGACCTATTCTATCTACATATTGGGTATCTGGCAGCGTAGAAACCCATTTACAATATGATTTGTAGCAAAATTGTTTTCTCTATTCTGTCCTTGATAAGCGATTGTCATTTTCAGTGGTATCTGACTGCAGAGCACAATGTAAAGTGTTCCCATCCACCTTCAGTACGTTGACTTTCTGACTCACCCAAAATGACTGAATATCACAAGGTCTGAAAGGGAAATGAAACCTGTGTCCACTTTTACAGGGTAAAATTAGGGAGATTACGAGACTGCTGGGCTCTAAGGATGGAGCGTCCATAGAAAAGCAGTGTACATATCCAGCTATGCACAGTACTACAAGTGTCCTTGTACTTACCTTATACTTGTAATCCCTTCCCTTGACAAATACAGGCACCAAGGAATAAAGCAGCTCTCATCTCTGCATGAAATGGTCATCCAATGAGCCCTAAGTTTGCAAAATGCAGTACTCCAAAACTTGTTAGAATACAAATATATTTTTATGTTGAAAGGATTAAGTCAGTAAGTTCACAGGCAGCTCTTGGGTAGGACTGGCATTGACTAAAATATAACGTGCCCAAGCATATGTTTAGTACTTTCCATATTCCCGATGTATTGCATCCTACCAGATACTTACTGGTTCAAGTGAGCAGTGATGACTCTGCTCATAGGTGCAATTGTAACAGACAGCAGGTTGTGGACCCTCTGCATTACCAAACTGGTTTGGCTTTGGGCCCCTACTAAGGTGTTTTCTAAGTACCTCCCCTGGTCTTCAGCCTTTAGCCACCTTTGCTGCAAGAACACCACTAGGTTGTTTATTCCTCTGGCAAATGCCAGGGTGTGAATACAGACAAAGATCTGAGGAAACAGCATACTCGTTCCGAGAATAACAGAAGACACATTTGTTTAATTGAAAGCAAAATTTGAACAAAGAGATACTTTGCATTGTATGACTAGCGATAGGTCAGCCTCTCAAGATTTATTTTGTTTTTGGTGGCTCAGGACAAAGATTAGTTTCAGAATGAACAAGTTCGGTATGAACCACATCTTAAAATGGCTTTAAAGAGGACCTTTCATGGTTTGAGGCACATGCAGTTTTATATACCGCTGGAAAGCCGACAGTGCTCTGAATTCAGTGCACTGTCGGCGTTCACGATCTGTGCCCCGGGTGAAGAGCTATCGGTGCCAGTACCAAAGCTCTTCACCATCGGAAGGGCGTTCCTGACAGTCTGTCAGGAACATCCTTCACAGCAGCGCCAATAGCGCTGTACAGTGTGACCGGAGAGGAACGCCCCCCCCCCCCCCCCCCTGTCAGGACTGGCCTTCTGACTGTAAAGAGCTATGGTACCGGCACCGATAGCTCTTCACCGGAGGCACAGAACGGGAAAGCCTATTATTTGTAATGTACATCCACTCTAGATTTGTTACCAACAAACCACTTTGATCCACATGGTTTTAAATATATGTATATGTTTTGTATTGAATAAAATTTATATATTTGGATAGATTTTGGGGATTTGTGGATGGGATTGTATGTTTAGGGGAGTGCAGCAGTAGTAGTTACTCCTGAGCCCTTGACTGTGAGGGGCCACAATGGTTCCTCTGCCACATTAAATAAAGCACTAGTCTAAATAACACAAAGTAGAATTAGGCCCCAGATTTTGCATTTGAAGCCCATAAGTTACACCTCTGGCCCCAGTAGATACTGAATTATCAGTGATTGAAATGGGGCTGCATGTACTCACAGATTCTACTTCAGCCAGTGTGCAGGGAGAGAAGAAGGATTTCTTATTCTCCTGTCTATGCCACTTCAGATAACCCCAGGAAAGGAGGTACCATGGACTTTTGTTCATGATATCACTCCCATACTTGTCATTTAACCCTTAGATTCTGGGGTCAGTCCTGACCGGTGCACCTAAGTGGTTTTACAGAAAAATGTAAAATAGACATTTTTTTCTTTTTGTAAGCCGATGGCTAGTCAGGTAATGGAGGGGGTGTACATCTCATACAGTCTACTCAGGTGGGTGAGATGAGAAAACTCCAGGAATGTTTGTTCTCAGCAGACAACTTTCGTCTGCTGAGAATTTTGGTAAATGCTCAGTATTGGGCTGGATTTTTAGGAATGACAGGTAGGTTGGTAGTGGGACCTGTCATTCCACCCACCCTCCAGTCCACACTTTGGGGATGTTCTGGCAGCTACTCAGTTGCAGAGAGTCTCCTCGTCAAGGAGGCTTAAGAAGCCAGCTCCAGCAGCAACACTTTGGCAGAGCTTGGCTGGAGAGCCAAACAGAGAGGTCATATTTTTGTAGCTGTGTCCTGAGTGATTCTACTGATTTTTGGATTTCTGTTATTCTAGGTGAGGTAACCTATTCTATGTTTAGTTAGAGCCTAGACGGGCAGGTATTTATTTTTCTATTGTTTCCTTTTGTTGCTGCACTACCTTTTTGAGTGAAAATAAACTCTACCTTTGTTTTGGACTAAAGAAACTGGACTTGTGTGTCTATGCCACCCCACCTAGCAACCCCAGACCCTGACATTTTGTTGATGAAAAAAACAAACAATTATGAATTTAAATTAACAAACAGAATTCATATCACCATATCTGTAATAACACATAAAATAAATTAGCATGATATTTGATCTACAGCATAAATGCCATATAGCTTAAAATTTAGATGTCAGAATTGATGTTTTATGTTCAACTCACCTATCAAAAAGTAAATAAAAGGGATCAAAAAGTCTCATGTACCCACAAAATACAAGGTCTTTAGGCAACACAGTGGCTCAGGGGTTAGCACTGCAATCTTGGGGTCCTGGGTTCAAATCCTGCCAAGGACAACATCTACAAGGAGTTGGTATGTTCTCCCTGTGTTTGCGTGGGTTTCCTCCCATTCTAAAAGGACATACTGAAAAAAAATAGAAGGTCTTGTAAAGCTACATTGAAGTAAACAGTGGGAATGCAGAGAGCGATAAAATGCTATCAGTTGAAGACTAAAATATGTTAGCTTGTGGAAGGGTTAAAATGTACATAAGGTGCCAGTAATATTTACCTGAGCCATAAATTCCAAATCTGCAACAAAAAAGTGACATTTCGGGAGTGTTTTTGCAATTTTAACTGTTAGGGGATTAAAGACGTATTCTAAGAAACTTTTAAAATTTGTAGTCAATTAAAAGTTAAACATTATTGCAAATATAAATAATTAAAAATGTCAAATTTAATAATAATAATAATAATAATAATAATAATTATTATTATAATATAATAATTAATAATAATTTTTATTTATATAGCGCCAACATATTCCGCAGCGCTGTACAATTTGTAGGGTTCAAATACAGACAGAAAGATGCATTACAAAGAAAGTCATTTCACACAATGGGACTGAGGGCCCTGCTCACAAGAGCTTACAATCTATGAGGTAGAGGGGGTGACACAAGAGGTAGCAGGGGCGGCATTGCTTATGCAGAGGTCAGACACTTTTGTAATAGAGGTGACTGTCATTACACAAACATAAAACTTTATGAGCCGTCAACAGTCGTGTCCTTTAACATGTGGATGGAGCTTGGACCTATAAAGTTAGCATGAGATGGCATCATATCATGTGGGGAAATGTGGGAGCGGGGACAGAGGAGGGTTAAATGATAGTACAGAAGGGTTTACTTTAGGAATTGTGATAGGCCTGTCTGAAAAGATGTGTCTTTAGTTTGCGTTTGAAACTGTAGAAATTGGGAGTTAATCTGATTGTCCGGGGTAGAGCATTCCAGAGAAGTGGTGCAGCTCGGGAGAAGCCTTGTATACGAGCGTGGGAGGTTCTGATAATAGAGGATGTAAGTGTTAGGTCATTGAGTGAGCAGAGAGCACGGATTGGGCGGTAGACAGAGATGAGGGAGGAAATGTATGGAGGTGCAGCATTATGGAGAGCCTTGTGGATGAGGGTGATAACTTTATATTTTATTCTATAATGAATAGGCAGCCAATGTAGCGACCGGCACAGACCGAGGCATCGCTGTAGCGTCTAGACCAGTGGTTCTCAACCTTTCTAATGCCGTGACCCCGCAATACAGTTCCTCATGTTGCGGTGACCCCAAACCAAAAAATTATTTTGGTGGCTACTTCATAACTGTAAGGGCTAGTTCACACAGGGGGCGGTATAGCGGATCTATAGCGGATTTAGGCACTGAGAGTGACGCGGGGAGCCGCGTCACTCTTGGGTCAAAACACGCTTGCCGCGACTGTCGCGGCTTCTCCCCCGGAGTCGGCTCAAATTAATGGGGCGACTCCGGAGGTTGCTACCGCCAGGCGGACGCCACGGGTCACCGAGCTGTGGAATCCACCTGAAGAAAGGGCAGCCCACTTTTTTTTTCCGTGAGCGGCAGCATGCCTCTCCGCCAACTTTTGAAAAGCAGAAAGAGGGATAAAATGGACAAATTTGGCTCCGCCCACTTTTATGTTGACTCCGCCCATTCTCATTCATTTTTCACGTGCTCCCACACAGTATAATCCTCCTACAGTCACCCGTAAATTATATGTCCCCCCTCTATCTCTCCCCCAGTTTCATATAATCTCTTCATCTGCCCCGTTTCATGTCCCCTCCATCTCTGCCCTCAGTTTCATGTCCCCTACATCTCTGCCCCCAGAATCATGTCCCTCCATCTCTGTCCCCAGAATCATGTCCCTCCATCTCTGTCCCCAGAATCATGTCCCTCCATCTCTGTCCCCAGATTCATGTCCCCTCCATCTCTGCCCCCAGAATCATGTCCCTCCATCTCTGTCCCCAGATTCATGTCCCCCATCTCTGTCCCCAGATTCATGTCCCCCATCTCTGCCCCCAGATTCATGTCCCTCCATCTCTGTCCCCAGATTCATGTCCCTCCATCTCTGTCCCCAGATTCATGTCCCCCATCTCTGCCCCCAGATTCATGTCCCCCATCTCTGCCCCCAGATTCATGTCCCCCATCTCTGCCCCCAGATTCATGTCCCCCATCTCTGCCCCCAGATTCATGTCCCCCATCTCTGCCCCCAGATTCATGTCCCCCATCTCTGCCCCCAGATTCATGTCCCACATCTCTGCCTCCAGATTCATGTCCCCCATCTCTGCCCCCAGATTCATGTCCTCCATCTCTGCCCCCAGATTCATGTCCCCCATCTTGCTCACACACAGCCTGAACTTCCTATCATGCTCACACACAGCCTGAACCCCACTATTATGCTGACACACAGCCTGAAACACCCCCATCTTGCTCACACAGCCTGAACCCCTCTATCATGTTCACACACAGCCTGAACCCCTCCTATCATACTCACACACTGACTGCAT
>NC_134271.1:116813897-116816397 GCF_031893055.1 Leptodactylus fuscus | reverse complement strand
TTATTACCTGCTATATTATATTATAGGCCATGTCAAATACCTTGCAACAACACAGCCAAAAACAGCAGCTACTAGCCGACCTGACATGTCACACTGTCATGGGTGGGGATAGTTGGCGCATTTAATTGCCATTTATTTTAATATGTCATATTTTGTATGGAATAGTTACAATTAATATATTTGGAATCTCTTTAATATAGGTAATGAGCTTCACATCCATTAATGAGCTGAAACAATTCTCCCTAGCAGAAGCCATGGATAGGGACACAGGGCTGAGAGGGATTCTGCAATTCCTGGCTTTAGCTCCCTATTCTATGTTGGGATATAACATATGTCCATTATATACACCACGGAGGGAACATCACAGATGAATGCTGAATTGTATAAGTTGTATGGGGAAGGGGAAGACGCTGAGGAGCCCCAATTTATTTACTCTCCTGCTGATTGATATGTAAATCCTTCTCCTCTCCTTGTTTGCAGCCTCTCCAGAGCCTTAACTACAAGGCTCACCTTACTATGGAGCAGCAAACAAACTCCTAGCTTACAGGACATGGGGCAAATGGAAAATGGCAAGATTTAATGGCAACCAAATCTTTTGTCAGGAGGATAAGTAGTTGTACAAAATAATTATTTCATCAATGACAACCAAGCCGACACTATGTCTAGGGATTTAAAGGACAAATATGCCCAGCTTTTGTTCTGTCATACTAGCAACCACCTATGGATCACACACAATTATTTATGGAGTTTTTTTTATTATATATATATATATATATACATATATATATATATATATATATATATATATATATATATATATATTTACTACATATATAAATTAGAATTATATTATATATTTTCTGTATAAAATATATTTATATATCAAATATATATTTCTTTGTATATATATTTTATATATAGTATTTATTATTTAATATATATTATATAATATATTAAATAATATATACTATATATATTATATATAAATATATATGTGATATATAAATATATTATATATAGAATTTATATGTATTATGTATAATATTGCATTATTTAAATGTATTATAAAATATATATGATATATATATATATATATATATATATATATATATATATATATATATATATATATATGAGATTCCATTCTCCACAATACACTAAAATGATTCCACTTTTTCTCCTATATAATTTCTCTCTGCCCACAGTCACACATATTGCCGCTTCCTGCACAATGCCAGATATATAGTCTCACAATTAATTTCGTTGTGTTTTTCTTTCCCCTTCATAGAATTTAATCAAGGTAAAATACAAATAAAAAAATAAAAGTTGATGAAAAGAATGAAAGCACCAATGATCTCATGAAAGAATCATACACCTGTTTAATAATAATAATAATAATAAATCGGTGTGACATAAATCCAGTGGGTTCAGTAGATCTCATAAATTATCCCTGTGCATGAATACAATATAACTTTCATCGTTTAACAAGCGATATAAAAAGGACAGACTGGAGAATAAAATAGAATTGAGTTCTACATAGTCATCTATGGCCAAGACATCGTTGGATTCATTCCGACTTTTCTATTCGATACGTTTTAAGAGTTAGGGTCTGGCAAGCAAACAGTTAAAAAGTGACAGCCATAAATAAATGAACATCTCCAGGTCCCCCTAAATTCAGAGGATCTGGTCATTATTGGTGCAGGGATATAATTTTATTCACATTTTAGAATCCAAACACTTGTAGCAAAAAAAAAAAAAAAAAAAAGAATAATGAAGAAATAACATAAAAAAAATAGAAAATAAATTACTGAATTTTTTTACATTAACTGGATTTGTGAGACTTATCTCTAGAGATCCAATATCATTTTGATCCGGTAACTAATCGGTGTCAAATATTTCAATATAAAAAAAGGGAACAAATATTATTTGTTTGGATATTTTTACAACCAAATTGACAGGCTGCTAAAAACTAAATATTCCAAAGAGTCCAACAGAGAGAAGGTTACAATGTCACAAGGAACTTAGAAAATCAAAGCAAATCTTCAGTTTCATAGTGAATGGATTGAGCCCAAAATCTTGGATCGGCGTAGCCCTATATACAAGCAGGTAAGGTGGGAAGGTGTCTGAAGTCCAATCCTCTTTCCATCTGACATTTTGAGTACCATCCATCCAGATTAATAACTATCTCCTCTATCCTTCCCCTTCTCTTTTTGGATTGCTCAGAGAAACCCTCTTATAAATCCATCCCCCCCTAAAGTACTGCAGTTTTTTCTTTTTTTTTTTCCATCTTTTTTTTTTTTTTTTTTAAGAGAGGAGAAGGGTTGCCTGGGGACAAAGGGACCTGGGTTTTATTCACCATGTCCTACCATATAGTAAGGTAGAGCAGGACATGGCTGTGCCATAGTCAGAACTAGAAGTATTTAGGTGAGACAGGTTAGTGACCTGGCTCTGGAGACTGGAGGGGCTGCTGGAGTGCTGGCCCATATCTGGAGACTGGCCC